>NC_089790.1:15287500-15300000 GCF_040412425.1 Macrobrachium rosenbergii
AATTCATAATAGGTTTTTAAATTGATCGTTCAATGAGATTTTACGACTTACCTCTATCTATGTCGTCTGTTTTTTGTGTTCAGAGTTTGCAGTTTTATGTATATGTATATGTACGTATATATAAATATATATATATATATATATATATATATATATATATATATATATATATATATATATATATATATATATATATATAATATACACACACACACACACACACACACACATATATATATATATATATATATATATATATATATATATATATATATATATATATATATATATATATATATATATATATATATTTATTTATATATTTATATTTATATGTATATATATATAAATATATATACATATATTTATATATATATTGCATATATATATGTGTGTGTGCGTGTTTGTGTATGTGATTTTATAAACATTGTCATATCTATACTGTAAGCCTATTTGCACATATCCATAAAAGACTAATAACAAACACACATAGATAATCTCCACAACCGTGTTCGCACCGTTGTTTTACCGGTTTATAACGATTTCCCCGCCCCCCCCACCTTCCAGCCGCCGGATGAAGAAAATGAATGGTGCCTGTTCGTGGAAACAAAACGTTAATGGATTAGAGTCATTAAAGAGAGCAGAAGCCTTCAGTGAATTATTAGCAAGAAAGAGGGAGGAGTATTTGGTTGTGTCTTTTTGTTTATTAGATCTATTTCGATTCATTCTGGGTCAATTGTTTACGAATATTACGATCGTCTGAGCTACAGTAGTTTTTATCGTAAGGGAGTGTTTACTGTCATAGCCTTTGATGTATTTATGATGGTAAAGGTATTCTAAAGAGTATTCTAAAATGTTCTATGAGAATTAGAGAAACAAGTTTCTTTTTTGTACATGTATTAAACCTGTGATTTTTTTTTATCTACTCTTTTAGTATTTTGTTTAGTTTATCTCTACGTATGAAATTCACTCTAGTATATTTTCTGCGAAATAAAGGCATTATTATTATTATTATTATTATTATTATTATTATTATTATTATTATTATTATTATTATTATTATTATTATTATTATTATTATTACTGCTCTCGTATAATAGCACTTCTTCATATACCATGAATAAAATTGCACAGTCAAGTATTCAGACATCATACTTATTATATGTACATGACTTATTAAGAACAATAATTACACACGCTATGTCGGCTGCGTTTCGTATTATGAGTGTTAGACTAAGTTTCCAAATGACGTTCATTTAAGAGTTGGGTTTATACATTCGTTCTTTCTATCTTAATAAGAGAATTCTCTTTATCTTAATTTATCTCCCTGAGGTGTTGTTTACAGAATGTCTCTTGGCTCGAGACTTAACTAACTGCAATAATTTTCTCTAATGGTACTTTCGCGTGTGAATACTTTTGCCATGTTATCAAGTTTTCTCTCTCTCTCTCTCTCTCTCTCTCTCTCTCTCTCTCTCTATTAAACTCCCTGCCTTTGCTATGTTCATCTTCAAAGTCCCTTATGGCAAAGGGAAATAAAGCTATATTAAGTGATACTTAGGATAATTGTCTGTTACTCGATAAGTTGTATTTAAAATCTTGCATCTGTTATGTAATGAGTCCTGTGAGAGAGAGAGAGAGAGAGAGAGAGAGAGAGAGAGAGAGAGAGAGAGAGAGAGAGACACTTCTGGGAAAGTTTTTTTAAATCCAGTAGCTGCTGTGTGATGAGCCGTTTGTAAGGAGAGAGAGAGAGAGAGAGAGAGAGAGAGAGAGAGAGAGAGAGAGAGAGAGAGAGAAAGGAGACTTTTGGAAAGTTTTTTTAGATCTAGAAGCTGCTGTGTGATGAGCCGTTCGTAGAGTAAGAGAGAGAGAGAGAGAGAGAGAGAGAGAGAGAGAGAGAGAGAGAGAGAGAGGAGACTTCTGGAAAGTTTTTTTTTTAAATCTAGAAGCTGCTGTGTGATGAGCCGTTTGTAAGAGAGAGAGAGACAGACAGACAGACAGACAGACAGACAGACAGACAGACATACAGACAGACTTCGTAGATGATCCAAATGAATTGCTATTCCAAGCCTTGTTGTCATTAGGCGCTAGTTCAGAGTCTTCTGTACTGACAACTCATACCGGCAATTGTCATTTACTTCTCTCCAAACTTTGTAATCAGTTCTCTAACTTAATATCTTGCCTGATGAGTTCGCCGCTAATAACGGTGGTCCTTTATGACATTCTCTCTCTCTCTCTCTCTCTCTCTCTCTCTCTCTCTCTCTCTCTCTCTCTCTCTCTCTCTCTCTCTCTTACAATAGACTCATTATACAACACCTGCAAGGTTCTAAAGAGAACTTCTTCGAAGTCTCTCTCTCTCTCTCTCTCTCTCTCTCTCTCTCGTTCAGGTGCCTTATGCGTGTCTCTTATCTCCATACTTGTTTTTTTCATTGCTTGTAACATTATCTACATAGTTATAACTGCATTTATCTATTACAATTTTTTTTCATATAATAAAACAAACTTCTTAAGAAGCATCTGTAACATAATATTCCCATTCGACATATATTCAGTAAGTTTAAGCGAAATCTAATTGACAATCAGAAGCGGCAACTTATTTATTTATTGAAAGTACAAATGACTGTTTTGGTAAAATCGCCAAATTTTAATTAGTTCCCTCTAACAATAGGAAAGAAAAGATTGGTGACACTGGTCCTACTATAGATCCTTGTAGGAAAATACTTGTACCATACAGGTTTCATACAAGACCTGCTGGGTGGCCATTATTAGTTTTAAAAGGAAATATTTATACCATACAGATTTCATACAAGGCGTGCTGGGTGGCCAACATTAACTTTAAATGGATATATTTACACTATACAGATTTCATACAAGACCTACTGTGTGGCCAATATTAATTTTAAAGGGAAATATCTGTACCATACAAATGCCATACAAGGCCGGCTGAGTGGCCAATATTAATTTTAAAGGGAAATATTTATACCATACAAATTTCATACAAGACCTGTTGGGTGGCCAATATTAATTTTAAAGGGAAATATCTGTACCATGCAGATGTCATACAAGACTTACTGAGTGGCCAATATTAGTTTTAAAGGGAAATATTTGTACCATACAGATTTCATACAAGGCGTGCTGGGTGGCCAACATTAATTAATTTTGGATGGTGGTATTTGTACCATACAGATTTCATACAAGTCCTGCTGTGTGACCAATATTAATTTTAAAGGAAAATATTTGCACCATACAGATTTCATGCAAGGCGTGCTAGGTGGCCAATATTAATTTTAAAGGGAGGTATTTGTACCATACAGATTTCATACAAGGCCTGCTGTGTGGCCAATATTAATTTTAAAGGGAGATATTTGTACCATACAGATTTCATACAGGGTCTGTTGTGTGGCCAATATTAATTTTAAAGGGAAATATTTGTACCATACAGATTTCATACAAGGCCTGCTGTGTGGCCAGTATTAATTTTAAAGGGAAATATCTGTACCATACAGATTTCATGCGAGGCCTGTTGTGTGGCCAATATTAATTTTAAAGGGAAATATTTGTACCATACAGATTTCATACAAGTCCTGCTGTGTGGCCAATATTAATTTTAAATGGAAATATTTGTACTATGCAGATTTCATGCAAGTCCTGCTGTGTGGGCAATATTAATTTTAAATGGAAATATTTGTACCATACAGATTTCATACAAGTCCTGCTGTGTGGCCAATATTAATTTTAAATGGAAATATTTGTACCATGCAGATTTCATACAAGTCCTGCAGTGTGGCCAATATTAATTTTAAATGGAAATATTTGTAACATACAAGGCCAGCTGAGTGGCACTATGTTAATGGTGAACATAAAATTCAAAGTTCTTGAATTAACACCGAAATCCTGTTGGTTTAAACTAGCCTACCCATCCCACACCACAGTTTATAAGTCGTGAAAATAATACTGATTCAATATCTCTTTATTTTGCAACATCAAATAACTCCACAGTGAGAGATAAATGGTTACATATCAATCGACAAGAATTTTTACCGTGATTAAATTCGCATTCCTAATGTGTCTCGATTCGCATTTCTGCTTACTAATTTCAAGCATGGTTTAATTTGGCAAATGAAGACCATCATTTATCATTCCTTTTGATATGCAAATAGGACGCAAGCGCTCTTTTTTCGTGGAATTCTTTCTTGTAGCTCTAATGCATTCAACGTATCAACTGGACTAACGCGATCTGTGCATTAGAGCGAAATGTTTTGTGGTACTTACGTCATTTTTTTTTTCAGTTTGTTTCTAATCGTCTTCATTTCTTCAACTTATTACTTCAATTTATGATTTATTGTCATTTGCTGTGTCACCCTGGATTTTATTATTATTATTATTATTATTATTATTATTATTATTATTATTATTATTATTATTATTATTATTATTATTATTATTATTATTCAGAAGATGTACCCTGTTCATACGGAACAAGCCCACCACAGGGGCCACTGACTTGAAATTCAAACTTCCACCGAATATTGTGTTCATTTGAAAGAAGTAACAGAAGGTAATAGGAAATACAGAAAAAAGAAGAGATTAGTCACTAGAAGAGAAAAAATAAATTAACAAATTGATAAATAAGTGGATGAAAACGTAATTAAATTATTAAAATACAACGCAGTTTAGGCGTTGTCAAGAAAGGGAATAAGGTTTTCCCTGGAATAATCACTGGTTTTCCCTCACCTCCTTAAGTCTCTTCGCTCATAAAGATTATATAAGATTATACATGTACCTTAGCAAATTACTCCCTATCTTATTTGACGTTAGTCTTCCCCGGTCACCCTGACAATCAGTTTTATTTTTCCAATTCTTTTAAAAGGAAATATCTACTTTGATTTATTACTTGACTTTTATTAACACCAAATCCTTTGGAAGCTTGAATCTCAAATCAGTGGCCCCTGTGGTGGGCTTGTTCCAAATGAATAGGATTCATCTTATGAATAATAATAATAATAATAATAATAATAATAATAATAATAATAATAATAATAATAATAATAATAATAATAATAATAATAATATAATGATAATATTCTTTGGAAGCTTGAATTTCAAGTCAGTGGCCCCTGTGGTGGGCTTGTTCCATATGAATAGGGTTCATCTTCATAATAATAATAATAATAATAATAATAATAATAATAATAATAATAATAATAATAATAATAATAATAATATCCTTTGGAAGCTTGAATCTCAAGTCAGTGTCCCCTGCGTGAGCTTGTTCCTTGTGAATAGGGTTCATCTTCTCAGTAATAATAATAATAATAATAATAATAATAATAATAATAATAATAATAATAATAATAATAATAATAATAATAATAATGAGTACTGTCATAAGTTACAGTTCTCAACGTTAATTCGTTTTATAGAGCACTAATGATTTATCTGTGTTTTATTAAACCTTGCTATTCCATCTTATAATCTTTTTTCGTATCCTTCTACTTTTTCTTTTTTTCTTTCTTCTTCTTCTTCTTCTTCTTCTTCACGGAGTAATATCAATTCCTTTTCAGATTAGGTTCTTCGATCTGATATATATATATACATATATATATATATATATATATATATATATATATATATATATATATATATATATATATACATATACACACATATATTGCTTGTTTGATTGTGTGCTTGTACATACACACACACACTACACACACACACACACACACATATATATATATATATATATATATATAGGTATCCTATTTACCTAAACGCACGAAATTGTTGTTTATTGTTCCTACAATTATTTTATTTAAATAGAAATATGTATTTTTTCGAGTGTCATCTCTCAATGTTCTTTTTTATTTATATTGTATACAAAGAAGAGGATCTGTTTAGTTATCACCAATTTAAAGCGGTGATTATGAGGGGCTGCTTATAATTATACTACAACGTTCCAGGTCTGTCCTGCCTTGCTTATAAATACGTAATCTCTATAAATAATTCAAGGCAGGTTATTCTATATGTTGCAAAAAGTGCAGCTACCATTTTAGTATCTGATAAAACATTCAGTTGGAAATAAATACTCGCGTAATGGTTATTCAGTAAATGTTGAGGTCTGATATCATATTACCCTAACGGCAATGGAAATTGAAAATGTAGAATTGAGAATTTTAATTACTTATTTTTTTTATCTTTTTTAGATACGTGATTGTTTTGTACATACGGTAAAGTGATGGGTGTTATTATATTTATAAATTTTATATCAAATTTACCACCGCTGGTACGTTCGAAAATGGGCTTGATATCCAGACATCGTTCTAAAATGGTTTGTTTATCATTCGTGAATGAACATATCAGTATTCCCTGTGCGCGTATTTATTCATTCTGTGTTTTCAATACGTGTTCAGTACCGGTTCCATGAAAAACCGGTCAGTATGGCTAATAATTGTCCAATTCCTAAGTATAAGAGGTGAGAAGTTTACCAAAGATGAAAAGATTAATTAGAGTTTAGAGGTGGTTTGGTCATGTGGAGTGGTACAGTAAGCCTAAGAAATAGTGTGTAGGTGACGCGGAGACCTGTGTCGAGAGATGGTTTGGTTATGTGGAGTGCCAGATGAAATCTAAGACATAACGCATATATGTCGTGGAGGAAGTACAGAAACAGAGGGGCCTTTATATCTTGGAAAGAGAAGCGTAATGGGAAGGACCCGAGAGAGAGAGAGAGAGAGAGAGAGAGAGAGAGAGAGAGAGAGAGAGAGAGAGAGAGAACTGATAAGGTTTATTATATGGGCAATTTTGTGGAAGTTTCCTGCACAGATAATTCATCCATTATTCTTCAGTTTTAGTTTTCTGTAAAAGAAAACTATTGAGATGGCTATTTGTCTGTCCGTCTGCACTTTTTCTGCCCACCCTCAGATCTTAAAAACTACTGAGGCTAGAGGGATGCAAATTGGTATGTTGATCATCCACCCACCAATCATCAAACATTCCAAATTACAGTAATCTAACCTCAGTAGATTTTATTTTGTTTAAAGTTAGAATTAGCCATGATCGTGAGTCTGGCACCTCTATAGGTGCCAACAACACAGGCCACCACCGGGTCGTGGCTGAGAGTTTCATACAACATTATTACGCAGTGCAGAAGACTCGATTGTGCCGAAGATACTTCTGAGCATTTTTAACTTTTATTTTCTTTCTGGACCCACCATTCCCACCACCAAAGCTTTCATGGCAGACAGTTTAATTTAAAGCAATATATAAAAGCACGCACAGATAAACAGATATCCAAAGGAATTAATTTAAAAATCATTTGGGTGTTTCAGTTCCGAATGTATTTCTGACAGTCATTAAAACTGAATTAATTACCACCAGCTCAGTGAACATATCAGGACTGACTTGATAAAAACCTGGCTAATATAAATTTTTGACATTTTTAAAACCCTTCTTTGAAAATAACATCCAATTAAAAAAACAAAAAGAAATCAAAATCACTGTGAATGTTAATTTCAACATTCATTATTGAAAAAACGAAATCACTGTGAATGTTTTATCTGTTTATGTATAAAAAAGTGAGTCAATAAATGAAATTTTGAAATCCTTCTATAAAAATAACATTCACTATATGAAAAACAAAAGCAAAAAACACTTAAAAACAAAATCACTGAAAAGGTTTATCTGTATATATATAAAAATGATAGTCAGTCCATGTCTTTTTTTCTGTGTTTTCGAGAAGCATTCAGAGAAAAGGGAAAGTATTTTTGGCCCACCCTCACCCCACCAAAAAAAATTAAATTAAACTTGTCCCTTATCTCTTGTCCATCCAGATTCGAATTTACCTAGACGGGAAGATTTTGGAAGCTGTCAAAAAAGTTTTCTCTATAATAAAGATTGAAGGGAGGTGTAGTGTAGGTGGTGAGGAAAAGCTGTGTGCTAGTTTATGAAAGCTCTATCTTTTTCGAAATATAAATATTGGGATATAAAATATATATATATATATATATATATATATATATATATATATGTATATATATATATATATATATATATATATATATATATATATATATATATATATATATATATATATATATATATATATATATCCCGTTGGTATTTTAATTACAGTACGTATAAGCCACATGAAATCAATTTTAGCCATTGTACCATTAAGAAATATAATAAATTTAGAGAACCTGTGACAAGCTATGAAATATTCTTTGAAAACCGAATAAAACCAATAGTTTAGAAATATCATTTACGAAGCAATTTGACTTTAATCTCCATTTTTGCCAGGTTTTAGAAAAGAAGAGATAGATGATAACTTAGATCTAAGAGCATAAAATATACGTAGCTTTTGAAAGTTTTCTAACGGGGACTGAAAAGTGATAAGGTGTACCTCTTGCCCTTATGTTTGTTTGCTCCAAACCCTTCCCTATTTGCTCATCATTAACACCGGGGGGCCAAGAGAAGAAGAAGAAGAAGAGTGAGACTCAGTCCTTGTTGGTATTGGCTTTCTCTACTCAGTGTTGTCTTTAGAACGGCTACCCCTCCAAATGCCCCAAATCACCTCCTCTTTCTCTCTGCCTGTGTCTGTTAGGTGGGCCATCACCTAATTAGGCTGTGAGATGTTAAGCTTTGGTTGTAGCTTATGTTTTAGATTCTTTTGTTTGTTTTTGTGAATGGCAGATTCATTTTATAATTAAGAGATTATAATCAGGAGTAGATAAGGCTTCATTTCACGCTTTTGAATGAAATGAAGTTTGATAACAGGATAGAAAATGTTCTTTACAGGCGGGAAATCACTACGACAGCCTGTTACTTTATATAATAGAATTTCTCTTTGGATTCTAAATATCTGTTATTCCCCCTCATCTCTCTTATTAATTTATGACGCCAGAAATATACTTCAAGGACCACTTTCTGCAAACTTGATCATTAATTCCACATGTACACTGCTGTAAGACAAGCTAACTTACCCAAGTGAAGTCTCCACTTTCAGGTATCTTCTCTCGTTTGAAGAACTGGTTTAATTAGAAGTGAATATTAGTCACTGGAGTAATCCTTTATTTCGTCATTAATCTAATTATTAACCATTTAAGCCAGAATAAGAGTCCAGTGTTGTAAGCGTCCAACCCCGTTAAGGTGAACAGGTACGCAAATGGTGTTACTTGTTATGAACACTTTATATCCTTTTTTTATTATATTAATTCGCTTCTGAGTTTGCTCATATACTTCAAGCTTCGCTGCTAATAAGTTATTGATCAGTAGTTCGCCTGGTAGAGGTTCCAGGCTCAAGATTCATGTCCCTGAAAATGAAAATTAGAATGACTTAAATGCTGGCTGTGTACGAAAACGTGTCTTGCTCTGTTTATTGAAAAGGATAAATTATGACGTTCGCCGACGGAAAATAACTCTTCTCACTTCCTTTGTAGAGACTGGAATTGGAATTGGAAAATGAAATTTAGGCCAGTGGCCTAAACAAGCCCACAGGCGCCACTGACTTGAAATTCAGGCTTCCAAAGAACATGGTGTTGGTTTGAAAGCAGTAACAGAAGGTAATGGGAAGTACAGAAAGAAGACATCAGTTATTAGAAAAGAAAAAATAAATTAACAAGAAATATATAGAAGAAATACAATGACTTGAAATTCAAGCTTCCAAAGTTTATGTTCATTTGATAGGAAGCAACAGAAGGTAACGGGAAATGCAGAAAGAAGAGACCAGTTATTAAAAAAGAAAAATAAATGAATCAATGAAAGAAATAGGTAAAATATAAATGGAAATAAGGTGTAAACAGAAAACGATGCTTTCGGCTGTTGACGAAAACACGGACACGGCCATTAATCGTCATGCACAAAGCCTGCCAAATCTTCATGTCGTCCTGTTGTCTCGTGACTGAACCCGTGAAGAATGACTGTGTAATGTTTCCTCTCAATTACATCAGCGTTATGTACACACACATATATATATATATATATATATATATATATATATATATATATATATATATATATATATATATATATATATATATATATATATATACATATATATATACATACATACATACCTGGATATCTGTGATTGCCTGTAAACAAGTTTATTGTTTGTTGTTTGTGAACTGTAGCCTGCATTTCCTTTATAGAACAGTCTTAGAGGTTTTCCCAACTCTCTCTCTCTCTCTCTCTCTCTCTCTCTCTCTCTCTCTCTCTCTCTCTCTCTCTCTCTCTCTCTCGTGACCCACAAACACACCCCCTTCGCCATCAGAACCTGACAGTGAGCTTTTGCTCTCTTGTGTCATCGAAAGGTTCCCATTCCTGATTTTTCCTTTTCTTTCCCCTTCATGTCTTCTCTCCCTCCATTTAGCTTTGAGCCTTTACTGTCCTCCTCCTCCTCCTCCTCCTCCTCCTCCTCCTCCTCCTCCTCCTCCTCCTCCTCCTCCTCCTCCTCCTGTTCCCTTTGAGCTATCTCCTCTTCCCTTACCTTTCCCTCGCTATCGGGGCTGTGTAGAGCTGCCCTGCACGCAAGCTTCCTCAATTGCAAGGAGCTACTAGCGCATTATCCAAATGGAACCAGGTGATTCCCCTTCCCCTTCCCCTTTTCCTACCCCTCCCCCCTCCATCCAGAGATCCCCCTCCCCTCACACACATACACCTCACCTGCTCACTGATGTTGTTTCTTTACGATTTTCTCTTCATTTTTTGACTTGAAAGTGAAATCATTCATTGGCATCGAAAACGAGAATTTCGACTTGGACTGAAATGTCCCTATAACACCTGCCCCCCATTTTTCCCTGCTCCTCTCCCTCCCTCTCTCCCTTCCTCCAGCCCTCCCTCCCCCACCTTGCTTTAGGTATGGTTCGTTAATATCATAATTGGAACTATACTACCTCAGGCAACATTAGATAAAAAAACTCTCTAATGCAAGCGAGTGAGCAGACAACGTTGCTAGTATTTTCACCTGTATAGCATTTGGATATGTATATTAATTATCTACCTGTCCGCTTCGGTAATTTAGTTAAATTATTCAGTAATTACCACGGTATTTGAATCTCACCAAAGTATTTTGCAGAATATAAAATCTAAGTTTGTGTAATTAACCAAGAGTGTTTTGTTTATTTAATTACTTTGTCGTCGGAGACTTAGAATATATTTGTCTTGTCAAGATTCCAAAAATATATAATTTAATTCAGTTTTGAAAGGAGATAATTTTTTTTAAACCACGAATTTAAACTGTCTACTTTCTCTGTGTCATAAATATGTGGCAAGATTGAGCCAGTTTTTGTTTAAATTCATTAACATGTAGGGGCCTTTAAAAGCCATTTAAATCCCTTACACACAAGTCCTTTTCGGGGAGACATCGTAATTTGGGTCAATGAATATTAATCCGCATAAATCCCGCCGTTGTAGTCACGTGGATCACTAAATTGTGAATCCAAGTCAGCTGGATGATTTATCAAGAATGGTTTTAGTGTATGTACCCTTTATGGTTGATAATCACTGCTAAATCCATAGGATTTTCGTCCTTGAGGGCACTTCCTTAGCCATGTTGGTTAACTCGTGTCTCTTTCGAAAAATATGTAACACGAGATTTTTATATGATTCGACAAACTTTCGAACAAGAACCTCCGCCTAAGAGATGCTACGCTGGCCATTATTTCGGAGTTTTGTCCCAAGATGGCGCTGAATGACATTCCATTCTTTGTAGCTATCACTGTAATATGTAATATTATTGTTGGAGGAGTCATTACGAAACTTTCAAGATGACAGGACGTTATTTCGGC
The DNA here is from genome assembly GCF_040412425.1 of Macrobrachium rosenbergii. NCBI lineage: Eukaryota > Metazoa > Arthropoda > Malacostraca > Decapoda > Palaemonidae > Macrobrachium > Macrobrachium rosenbergii. The sequence continues at coordinate 15,299,287 of NC_089790.1, forward strand.
AAAGTTTGCTTGTTACATTTATCCTAGCCTGTTTAGTGGAGGTCGGGCGTGAAGTGTTAATGGAAATTATAGCTGCGTTTGCATATCTACACGCGCGTGTGCACACAATACACACACACACACCACACACACACACACACACACATATATATATATATATATATATATATATATATATATATATATATATATATATATATATATATATATATATATATATATATATACGTAAACGAAACTGTACATCTTGCAACCGTCACCGTTGTCATGCAGGCAACGCAAAATCATGCAACCGAAAGCATGAGGACACCTTTGCAACAATGGAGTAAGGCGGGTACCTATAATCTAGACCAAGCTGCATGCTATTATTCTTTTCAAAACATGGGTTGATTTCCGTACTGAAAATCGAATGGACTCAAGGGTAAGCTTGAGCTTGAAGTTATGTGTCTCGCGATTCGGGTTTTTCCTCTCTCCAGGTCGCTTGTTATATATAAACTGCTGGCAATTTTTGTTATTTTTTGTGTGTGTATATGTAGTATGTGTATGATATATGCATTCTCGTACATTCGTATATGATAATTTTCATTGCCAGGCACTGCCAGAAGTTGTTATTTTGTGTGTATAGTGCGTGTGTGTGTATGTGTGTGTATGATATATGCACCCTCATACATTCGTATATCTTAATTTTCATCGCCAGGCACTGCCAACAATTTG
>NC_089790.1:15305000-15307500 GCF_040412425.1 Macrobrachium rosenbergii
CATTCTTGGAACGTTCCGTCACAGAGCTTCATAATAATAATAATAATAATAATAATAATAATAATAATAATAATAATAATAATAATAATAATAATAAATCCACAGGCGTGGAAATGTAAAGATATATATATATATATATATATATATATATATATATATATATATATATATATATATATATATATATATATATATATATATATATATCCTTCTCAGTCAGTCAGATTGAGGAGGAGAATTGAGCATGTTCTCGAAAGCTCTCGTTTGTGTGTTTATTATGTATATATATATATATATATATATATATATATATATATATATATATATATATATATATATATATATATATATATATATACACGAATACACACACACAAACGAGAGCTTTCGAGAACCTGCTCGATTCTCCTTCTCAGTCTGACTGATTGAGAAGAATCGAGCAGATTCTCGAAAGCTCTCGTTTGTATATACATTTCTAATGAATATTTATACTTACACCGCTGTGGATTTCTTCTTGATTTTAGTGACTCATGCTATCGTGAGATTTTTATGAATAATAATAATAATAATAATAATAATAATAATAATAATAATACTGGTTGACCCAGTTCTCCTACCTCGATCAAGGTCACGTGACGTGACGAACGACGTTGGTATACTTTTTTTATTACATTTTTCATTCATTTTGCAACGACGTGATAACTTCCATTCATCGTTACGGAGTATCGACGACTACTTCTTCTTCTTTTACATTTCTCATTCATTTCGCAACGACGTGATAATTTCCATTCATCGTTACGGGGTATCGACGAGTACTCCTTCTTCTTCTCGGAATCGTCATCAAGAATTCAAACACTGAGTCACATCCACGGAGGGACCGGGACTCTGTCGTTCGCTCGCTAGCTGCGTGTTAGCGCCGCTGATTGACGAGATAAACGCTCGGTTTTGGAATCCATTATTCAGTGTATTTGTGTCATTCATTCTGTGGACTGACTAGCTGCTTATTTGCGTTCGTTTGTAGGAGGTAGTTTTCGCCTTGCTTGCTCTTTATACGCTGGAAATGAACAGATAAAGGTCTCGGTATACGTTTGTCTACCTTGTTCCCTATACGCTTGAAATGATCAGATAAAGATCTTTCATTCTGTGGACTGGCTAGCTGCTTACTAGCGTTCGTTTGTAGGAGGTATTGTTTGTCTTCCTTGTCCTTATACGCTTGAAATGAACAGATAAAAAGAAGATTCCTTCTCTAAAATTCTGCACACATCTCTTCTCGTCTCGTGAAAAGGAATGCAAAATCTCAGGTTCTGAATATATTTTCTCTCGCCTCGCGGAATGGAATATATAAAATTTAGGCCAAAGGCCAAGCGCTGGGACCTGTGATGAGTTCATTCAGAGCTTAAATGGAAATTGAGAATCAAAGTGTTTTAAATGAGCAACAGGAGGAAAGCCTCGCGGTTGCACTATGAAACAATTGTTAGGAGATGGTGGAAAGAAAGAGAACATGAACGGAGGTGCAGTAAAATGAATGAAAGGGGTTGCAGCTTGGAGACGAAGGGACGCCGCAAAGAACCTTAAGTAATACCTACAGTGACTGATGGCACTATCCTTACGGGGTCTGGTCTTATAGCAGCAATGTCTAGTAGTAGGAAGTAGGCTATATGATTATATATAATATATATATATATATATATATATATATATATATATATATATATATATATATATATATATATATGTATATATATATATATATATATATATATATATATTGTATATAGATGCCTTGTATATAGATTTGTTTTTTTGAATAACGTTTTAAAGTCAACACAATGCTACAGAAATACTTTATAAATATGAAAGTTGAGTGGTGATGATTATACAAATAAATCTTTGTCGTATATATAAAACCTCATAGAATATTTCCAAAACATCCCACCCACATTTACAAAATAACCAAGAAACTGAAGTCAGTACCTTCTGAAAAAATTTTCTATTCACCTACTTATTCTTGAGAGTTTCAAGTGATCATTAAGGCTTTCAAAAATATGTTTGTTGTCTTAGTGAAAGGGAGTTACTACAACAATGGGTGCCAATTAAGACAAAGTACTCGAATTATTTTGGTAATATGAGAGTCTTTCTATTAAGAGGCCATTTTCATGCTACTTTAAACCATAAATGCCTTTATCATCACGCGAATAAAAAAATATTGGAAGAAAAATTAAGGAAAATTGGCGTAAACACGCCAAATTACGCACGTGAATATAAAGCATTTTACTTTTATTAAGATGTAAAGAAGGTATATATTTTTAATATGAGTACTCATTATTATAAATCATTATAACTGGTAAAAAAACTATAATGATTCACGATAGGAAGCTGTAAATTTTAATGAAATAAGTCAAACGATTAAAAAACAAGTGATGCTTTCTAGATGAAAGAAAACAGGATCTTCAGTTTTCTAGAGAGAGAGAGAGAGAGAGAGAGAGAGAGAGAGAGAGAG
>NC_089790.1:15312500-15317500 GCF_040412425.1 Macrobrachium rosenbergii
ACAGCGTCAGTTCTCTGTGTGTAAAACCTCACTGATAAATCGCAAAGGGCTTCTCTTAACCTCGTTTCCTTCAGCGAAAAAGAAGAAGAAGAAGGAGTGGTAGACGAACTACCCAACGTCTAGGGGCAGGGTAAACCGTTAGTCTTCATTTAGTTCAGTCAAGACTTAACATTTGTGGATCTTTATTATGTCGTAACTTAGGTTCTTTCTCTCTCTCTCTCTCTCTCTCTCTCTCTCTCTCTCTCTCTCTCTCTCTCTCTCTCCCCAACAAGTTGTTTGTCGTCTTTCCTCTCTCTCTCTCTCTCTCTCTCTCTCTCTCTCTCTCTCTCTCTCTCTCTCTCTCCGTTCCTCCGCAGCCCGGATTCTTTTTAGCCGGCGTTGTAAATCTGTATTTTGGCGTTATGAGGTTAAATCTCGGTACTTTTTACAGAGAAGTTTCTTGGGTATTTTTGACCATAACGCTTCACGTGGACTTCATTCCTATTTTTTTATGCATTGATTTTTCCATAATACTCAGTTGTTGCGTACGTAAACGCCACACGAAATTAAATTGATGCGTGCTTGCGCATGCACGAATATTATTATGATACGCGTATTTTTAGGAAGTAACGTTCCTTGAATACATAAGGAAATATGTTCAGGAAGAAGGGATAAGGGGAGAAAAGCTTCAAAACTCTCTCTCTCTCTCTCTCTCTCTCTCTCTCTCTCTCTCTCTCTCTCTCTCTCTCTCTCTCTCTCTCTCTCACTTAGCCCACAAAACAGTGTTGATTCGATGCCCTCTAATCTTCTTCTTTCTCGCAAAATGGAATTAATGTCGCCCAATTTTATTACTTTTTCTGAAGCTCATTTAGTCTAGGACTTAATTCAGAAACACACTCCACCTGGAACGATTATTTTACTCTCACTTTCACTCTCAAACTTTCCCTTTCACTCGAAATCGAATCGATGTAAGCTTGAACCCGTTCACTCTAGATTGAAAGCTGTGAAATGTTTCCCTTTAACTCGAAATTGAATAGATATAGCAAAAAATTTAAAGGTAAAGTTTCATCATCCAAATGAAACATGTTATTGTAAACAATTCCAAAATCGCCTCTGTATCTCGGTAAAAATGATAAACAGTAAGAAAACAAAGATTTAGAAAGCGTGTAACCGAGATCGCATTGGCAACCGGACAAACGGCTGTGTTCGAATCGATGCGCTTGATCCACTGGACAATGATATAATTACCGATTGATATTGTCGAGTATGTTCACATTTATCAATCAAAACACAAATACTTCCTTAGTGCTTTATAAATTGTATTTTAGTTACTTTTTAGACAATTTTACTAAATGTTATGACCTTCGTAAAATCAAAGTCCTTGCTTTCGTTCACACATCCGGAGAGACGACAAGCAGCCGAGTTAGATTCGTTTGTGTATCTGAATATATTTAACTGATTAAAACGTATTTATAAGATATAAAACTTGAATTACAATTATATTTTTATTTCAGTGAACACCTTGCACCATTTATAAGATTTTTATAAACAATTAATGTAATTTCGTGAAAGAACCATTCACAAAGTCCACTGGTGTTATAATAAGAGCATAAACTACACCAGTGGACTTTACAACTGTGAATAATTGTGGACAACATTGACCCCACTTCCCGTTTTATTATCGTCATTATTATATCCAGGAATCATCAAATCTGAATTATGAATCGTCTGCGTAACGGTAATTTAAGTTCTGTTCACTTCTGAATAAATTATGAGGGAGAAGACTGGGTTATGTTATTATATAGTCATAATATTGGAAGTTTTTTTGACAACTGTAGGCTATACTTAAGCCTAGCCTGGCTAGACATCATCTTGTATTTTGTTGTAATTTATAGCCGTGAATAGACCTTTGCGTTCCCAAAAAGTGCTGCATAAGTAAACTATATTGTGTATTAATTTTTAATAAAATTCCAAATAAATTATCTTTTAAAATAATAGCGTCATAAAACGTGGCATAGGCTTAGACCTACAGGTTCAGTGTTTTTGTTAGTTTAGAACAGTTTGGTTATGGGAACAGGCCTACGTAGGCCATTAACAGCTGTTGTTTTAACGGTTATTCTTGTTATTGTTGTTGAGGTTATTCTTGTTATTATTCCTGATATGACCACCGAGGTTGCCCTTGCCTTATTAGAATAAACATAGGCCTAATCATTCAATTGCCTAACGTGACGCCATTTCCCATTGTGCTCGTTTCATCGTATTGTACGTAGACAGAATCCGTGGGAATGTGACGGAATAGGATGGAAGATCCTTCTCTCCTGTTGCATCTTTTACATAGCGAGATGCATCTCTGTGACTTTCCGGCTAAAATCGGTCGACGCTTGTATTTCAGACCGCCAGTATGCCATCACAAGAGTCCACGCCGTGATGACGAAGTTTGTCTGTCTATCTGTCATGTTACAGAGGTCGTAGTACCCTCCTCGTCGTAATAAAAGGAAATGTGAAAACAGCAAGGATTCGCTCATTAAGGTTATTGGATATGGGTCTCTCTCTCTCTCTCTCTCTCTCTCTCTCTCTCTCTCTCTCTCTCTCTCTCTCTCTCTCCTAAACAGACACTCGCAATCACATTATTTGTGACAGCTGTTGACCTAATTTTTTTTGTGGATGTTTCCAGTTTTCTGAGTCTCTCTCTCTCTCTCTCTCTCTCTCTCTCTCTCTCTCTCTCTCTCTCTCTCTCTCTCTCTCTTGTCAACATAGACACACTCACAATCACATTATCTGTGACAGCTGTTGACCTAAATGTTCTTGTAGATGATTTCCAATTTTCAGAGAGCTCTCTCTCTCTCTCTCTCTCTCTCTCTCTCTCTCTCTCTCTCTCTCTCTCTCTCTCTCTCTCTCTCTCTCAGAAAGAATGTCTAAGAACAGAAATAAACAATAAAAGGAAATAAAAAGGCGAGGAAAAATGCCAACAGAATTGTACTCTCTAGCTTGTCAGAAGCAAATCGTCCATCTTTTGTTTGTCTTGTTAGAGAAAGTTCCGTACTTTTACCTGACAATTTTGCAACTTTTGCTGAGACGATTATTCGACATTTCGTCTCCCATCTTGTGAGTAATTTATGTACTTTTTTGTAACCTATTTTATAGTCACAGTGGTGTTTGTCAGTACTAGTCACCACGAAGTTTATCTTAAGATATTAGTCGAAAAAAGTTCGGTTCATTTGAATAATAATTTTCTTATGTATACCGTAACCTCTTCCACTTGTAACCCTTCAAGAACAGATGCGAAAAAGCCAATAAACATTAATAAATTACATAAACAAAGCAATAACTATATCATTCAAAAGTATTGCCACTTTGCCGCGCAAATTTCAGTTGTGCTGATTAATATGTTAATGATTCCTACCCGATGCGTTTTAGAGAAGAAATAAAGCATCGCCTAGCGAATGGGCTGATGGCAGGGAATTCTATGGTGCGTTGTTTATTCAATCTAACTTTCAGAAACTGGTTTTCAGAGAACAGTTTTTTTTGTGTTCTCTACCTAGACCAATTTACAGTAATTGTGAGTTTTCTCAAAACGCCTTTAGAAGAGTCTTCTCTCTCTCTCTCTCTCTCTCTCTCTCTCTCTCTCTCTCTCTCTCTCTCTCTCTCTCTCTCTCTGGATTCTGTATGAATAATATAATAATAATAATAATAAAATCAGGACCCACTTACAGTAATTGTGAGTTTTCCTAAACGCCTCTCTCTCTCTCTCTCTCTCTCTCTCTCTCTCTCTCTCTCTCTCTCTCTCTCTCTCTCTCAGGATTCTGGTGTGAATAATAATAATAATAATAAAATCAGGACCCACTTACAGTAATTGTGAGTTTTCCCTAAACGCCTTTAGAGCAGTCTCTCTCTCTCTCTCTCTCTCTCTCTCTCTCTCTCTCTCTCTCTCTCTCTCTCTCTCTCTCTCTCTCTCTCAGGATTCTGGTATGAATAATATAATAATAAAATAATAATAAAATCAGGACCCACTTACAGTAATTGTGAGTTTTCCTAAACGCCTTTAGAGCAGTCTCTCTCTCTCTCTCTCTCTCTCTCTCTCTCTCTCTCTCTCTCTCTCTCTCTCTCTCTCTCTCTCTCTCAGGATTTTGGTATGAATAATAATAATAATAATAATAATGAAATCAGGACCCACTTACAGTAATTGTGGGTTTTCCTAAATAAGAACAGTCTCTCTCTCTCTCTCTCTCTCTCTCTCTCTCTCTCTCTCTCTCTCTCTCTCTCTCTCTCTCTCTCTCTCTCTCTCTCTCTCTCTCTCTCTAGCGTAAACAGAACCAGTTACTGCAACACCTTTTCATTTCGAAACATTTACTACTGACAAAACCCATCCCCAATTTTAAGTAGAGTTCGATAACCTTATCACAGACACCTTTGTTGTTTATCGAGAGAATCAGGAAGTGAGAAACGGCGGAATATTCTTCGGAAAATGCATTTCAGAATGCCCTCGAATGCAGTCGAATGAGCATTCGTGACCTGACCACCCACCACCACCACCAACAGCCGCCGCTCGCTTTGTGTCCGTATGTTACACCGAGTGCGTGAATTCGTCTTTGTGTAATAGTGATGTTCCTCATTCCGTTGTGTATTTGAGAGAGTTATGGCTTTGTGTGACGCCTGCTAGATAGGTAGGGCTGCTGTTCCCCGTTTGAATAATTCAAGGACGCGTGTACAACGGGTTGTCTCAATGCAAATGCAGCGAATTGAATGTTCAGGTATGCGCTCGTTTGCCTTTGGGCCGTATGTTGAATGTTGTGATTCTCGGTGTGTCATGTGTCTGCTCATATATGCATATGTGTGTGTATATATATATATATGTGTGTATATGTGTGTGTATATATATATGTATATATATATGTATATATGTATATATATATATATATATATATATATATATATATATATATATATATATATATATATATATATATATAACTAGGGTTTGCCCATATATGTATGTATGTATGTATATGTATATATATGTG
>NC_089790.1:15322500-15342500 GCF_040412425.1 Macrobrachium rosenbergii
TGCACGTGTGTGTGTGTGTGTGTGTATATATATATATATATATATATATATATATATATATATATATATATATATATATATATATATATATATATATATATATATATATATATATATATATATATATATATATATATATATAGAGAGAGAGAGAGAGAGAGAGAGAGAGAGAGAGAGAGAGTATTTTCCTTTCAAGATAGGATTTACTTTTTTCTGAAGTTTCCATTCTCGAAACTTCAGAAAAAGTAAATCTATCTTGAAAGGAAAATACTCTCTCTCTCTCTCTCTCTCTCTCTCTCTCTCTCTCTCTCTCTCTGTTAAAAAGAATAGTTTCTTTCCTGTAATATGTACGCTTATATGAATTTACAAAATAAATATTTAGACACAAGCCAGAATCCTATGATGATTTGTCTTGATGTACAATATTCTCTCTCTCTCTCTCTCTCTCTCTCTCTCTCTCTCTCTCTCTCTCTCTCTCTCTCTCTCTCTCTCTCTCTGTTGAAAAACAAGAGTCCCTTTCCCTTAATTTGCACGCTTCTATGGAATCAAAAAATAAATGTCTAGACACAGGCCTGAATCCTATAAAGATTTGTCTTCATTTACAATCTCATCTCTCTCTCTCTCTCTCTCTCTCTCTCTCTCTCTCTCTCTCTCTCTCTCTCTCTCTCTTAATATGCACGCTTTACCCAGGAAATTGCATCTATTGAAATCATGCCAATTTTATCGGTTATTCGTGTCGTATCGTTTACGGATAAAACCGCATTATAATCGTAAGCCCCCGATGAACTAAGCCCAGGATATTCGAAAGATAATATCATAAGACTCCTTAATGCCCCCCTTCTTCTCTCGTTAATTTCTGCGAAAGCAGAGCACTGGAAACAATAGCTTCTTCTCGATTTTTAGTCTCGCTTCTTCAGGGATGATTGAGTTGCCGTTTGATCTTTACTCGTTATTGTTTCCTACTTTTTTGTTTGGTTTTTTGTTGTGTTTTGTTTTGTTTTATGGGCTTTGTTAGTTGTTTTTGTTTATCCCAGGGATTGGGAGAGCCCATCTCTAATGGAAGATTGGGTTGCATTATCAAATTACACTTAAGAATAGGGGATTGTCGTGGGCTTTCTTTCAAGCGGGTAGTCCGAGAGATATTCTTTTCTGTTCCATTCTATTCTGTTCTTTTCTATTCTGTTCTATTCTGTGTATTTTTGTAATTCAAGTGACTTGGGCTTCTTTTCCCCTGTCGTGAAAAATTCCTTATGTCCTCTTAAGTAGAAATGTTTTTAATATTCGTAAAAAAAATGGTTATATTGAAATTGCATGGGGACACTACCTCACTTATACCTTTAATTCTTGTAGTATAAGTAAGTCAATACATATTATTATTATTATTATTATTATTATTATTATTATTATTATTATAATATTATTATTTATTATTTTAAACACATTTCACCATAACAGCAATAATAAAAAGTTCAATTTCTGGATCTCCCAATTAGTCAGTCAAAAAGAACCAATTAATTATTTATTTCTATATATAGTTGCACAAGGTTGTTTACAGTTCAAAATAATGGTTGACAGATATTTCATAACGGCAGTACGAATCAATTACTAAGATTTTTACGTAAATAATGAAAATAGCCTAAACCGCCCACCAGAAATAGATTAATTGAGGAATGGTTTTATTTTAATACATCAAAAGTATCGAAATCTGAAAATGGAAATATAGAAACTATAGTTATAACGACTTTGAAGTGTGCTGGCATCTCGTAATTATGATTATATAAATATGACAGCCCCGTAGGGGGTTATTGCCATCAGTGCACCTCATGCGGTGCGTTGTAGGCATTACTTAAGGTTCTTTGCAGCGTCCCTTCGGCCCCGAACTGCAACCCCTTTCATTCCTTTTACTGTACCTCTGTTCATATTCTCTTTCTTCCGAGGTTTTCCTACTGTCACACTTTTCAAACATTTTTACTCTCAGTTTCCTTTTCAGCGCTGACTGACCTCGTCGGCCCCAGCGCTTGGCCTTTGGCCTAAATTCTATATTCTGTTCTATTCTAGAAAGTGACTGGGATTACTTTAATGGTAGCAAAAATTAAAATCTTTAAATTCTTGTCTGAATATTCAACTGATTCTTGGAGACGCCTCAAATTGGGTACAAAGAATTCTTACAATCCCGGGACCCATCTCAGTTCCCTGAACCAGTGTAATTAGCCCATACATCTTTCTGGTGTCAGGCTCGTATGATTCGCGGGAATTTTCCCCTTGAGAGAGAGAGAGAGAGAGAGAGAGAGAGAGAGAGAGAGAGAGAGAGAGAGAGAGCAATGAATGATACATTTCTCATAGATGACACAGCGTGATTTGCGTTTCCTTTGGTCTCAAACTTCATTGATTTCAGTCTTTCCAAGTTCATGCACTCACTCCGGTCTTTCCGATTCTCTTAATTCAGAAGTATTTTGCTTAAACTAACTTTTTATGATTAATGTCACTGTAATCTCATAGAACACAGAGAGAGAGAGAGAGAGAGAGAGAGAGAGAGAGAGAGAGAGAGAGAGAGAGAGAGAGAGAGAGAGAGGATCTTAGTGGATGTCATTCTACCCAAGAGATGCTGACTCGGCAAGGAAATAGGATGGATTTCAACCCTGAACGAAATTGCCATTGTTTCATGCACAGAGAAACACGAGAAACACCCGTTTTCGGGAAACATGGCCTCACATGACCCTTAGAACATACTCTCATGACCTTCGTATTCCCCCAACTTCCCCCAACCCATTACAAGAACCCGAGACGGGCTAAAATCTTCAGGAGTTTAGAGCATATGATTATCTCTCCACTGTCTTGTAAAAGACATGATAGGGGTTTTCTTGTGAAGAGTAATGGGTGACAGTGAGGCCTAGAAGCCTGTTAAAAGGCTTAACCTTCCGTTTCTAAATAGGCTTTTCATTCCACAAAAAGCCTTTTGACTCTAATACGAAACTGAAGGTTTAAAGGTCTCCTGAGAGAATTTCCAATAGGATTTTCCAATAGCGGAATTTATATGTTCATTTGTGGAAATTCATGTTATTTAAATAATGCTAACAATAATTTAAATATTAACGATAAGCAAGTCTATACGTTTGATGCGTTCATTCCATTTGTGCAGCTTAATAATATACAAATGAACCATTATGTTTCCATGTCATATCAATCCTTATCCATACGTCTAGTACAGGCGAAGTGACAGTTCCCTTTCAGATCATATCAAGTACAGGGTATTTTTCATTTCACGAGGAATATACGATATTATTAGACTATTTTTTTTTAATTCCTGTAAAATCTCACCTTTTCTTATCTTGGGTGCAGAAGGATTTGATTTTTCATAAAGGAGCAGATTCTAGATAATTATGAGATTAATGTTGTTTAATCATTCTGATACTAGATAATTTTGAGAATAATCTCGTTTAATTATTCTGATTGTAATCACTGTTGTGTTGTTCACGAATAGGATAATATATATCTCTGTAATATTAAGGTGTGTGTATATACAGTATAATATATATATATATATATATATATATATATATATATATATATATATATATATATATATATATATATATATATATATATATATTATATATATACATATATATATACATATACATAAATAAATATATAATATAAATATATGTTATTTATATATATCATATATATATATATACATAAATAAATATATAATATAAATATATATATATATATATATATATATATATATATATATATATATATATATATATATATATATATCATATTTATAAAACTACATTATCACCAATTAATCCTACTATTTCCCTTTATGCCATCCTCACTACTAAATCATCTTTGGTAAATTTATAAACTCTTTCGTTCCTTACATATTTTCAAATTTATAAAACAACTTTATCAACACTTAATCTTACCATATTCTTTATATCAACCTCACCGATCAAAAATATCGTTAATGCTTCTTCTTTCCATTTTTCAGTTTTATAAAATTACATCATCTACAATTAATCCTACTATATTCTTTACGTCACCTTTACCCAACACAAATAAAAGTCATCAATTTCTTTGCAGAGAAGTAATCTTACAATATTCTTCATGTCATTCTCACAAAAAACAAAAGTCAGTAGTTCTTCTTCTTCCCATTTTCTTTGCAGAGAATTAATCTTGCAATATTCTTCATGTCATTCTCACAACACACAAAAGTCATTAATTCTTCTTCTTCCCATTTTCTTTGCAGAGAGTTAATCCTACAATATTCTTCGTGTCATTCTCGCAAAAAAACAAGTCATTAATTTTTCTTCACTCCATTTTCTTTGCAGAGAAGTAATCTTACAATATTCTTCATGTCATTCTCACAAAAAACTAGTCATTAATTCTTCTTCTTCCCATTTTCTTTGCAGAGTTAATCCTACAATGTTCTTCATGTCATTCTCACAACGCACAAAAGTCATTAATGCTTCTTCTTCCCATTTTCTTTGCAGAGAAGGAGAGCCCTGAACGCTATCTCAAGAATGGTGTGCACACATCTGCCTCGACAGCTTGTTGCTATTGTCGCGTGTTTCTCAGTCCTCGCTCTCCAGTCAGGTCTGTTTACCAGTTTCCTTCGTTATCTTTTGTAAATAAAGAGAGAGAGAGAGAGAGAGAGAGAGAGAGAGAGAGAGAGAGAGAGAGAGAGAGAGAGAGAGAGAGAGAGAGCGTCTCGTATTTTGTTTACTCGTGAGTGAGTCGTGATTTCGTTCGAAATTTCACAGAGAGAGAGAGAGAGAGAGAGAGAGAGAGAGAGAGAGAGAGAGAGAGAGAGGCCTGTCCTCGAGAAATTAAGATTCGTTTGCTATGCTGATGAGCTGACGTAATGATTTCTCGAATGGAGAGACTGGCGTCGCAACAAGCTAGGGACTTTGAAGGTTCTGTTCGAGTAAGACATCTCTGAATATTCATTCGTTTCAACCACTCAGATGCTTTAGACGTGAGCAATGAGGTATCTGTCATTTAATGCGATCAGTTATATGTATATTTATATATATATATATATATATATATATATATATATATATATATATATATATATATATATATATATATATATATATATATATATTTATATATATATATTTATATATAATGTATATATATGTATAATATCTACATATATATATATATATATATATATATATATATATATATATATATATATATATATATATATATATATATATATATATATATATATATATATATATATATATATATATATATATATATATATATATATATATATATATATATATATATATATATATAAATCCCTTTCCCAGAGAACTCTAATCTTCAGCAATTACTATGTGCCTTAACAGCCATAATCTTCCAATTACCTCCTTAATGGAAAGGAAAATCTCCTTACTTTCACAAACGAGGTTAATCCGAATCCATTGCTTCTTAAAGCTTCTGCCTTATTTTTCTTTTCTCTGTTTTTCGTGGGGAGGGGCTGGGGGAGGGTTATAATTACCCCCCGCCATAACTGTCAACACGTCTTTTCTTTTGGGACACTAACCTGGAATAGACACTTTTGCTAACTTTGCTGACACTGCTAAATGTTAGCAAACATTGCTAATGTTAGCCAACAGATTACGTTTGGCTGTATGTTAGAGCTTATGCTGACGATATCTTAGACTCTCTTTTCCTTTCTTTTCCTCTCTTTTCTTTTCATTTTTACTTTTTCTTGTCCGTTGTTCCACAGGGGTCCGTGGGGAAAGTGTATTGATGTGATTTTTTTTTTTTAATTTCTGTTTTAAGATAACTGTCGTCTTTCTAACTTTCTAACGGCAAGATCTAAGCTACATGATAATTAAGGAGTGTCATCTGGCCTCTTGTATTTAAAAAATGTAGTGTCATGTTTGGTTTTCTACTTATTTCTTATATATATATATATATATATATATATATATATATATATATATATATATATATATATATATATATATATATATATACTAATGTATATAATGTACATATACGTATATTTTATGTATATATATACATATATATATTATTTATATATATATATATATATATATATATATATATATATATATATATATATATATATATATATATATACACGTTTTACTTAACATCACTAATCGAACGACGGTTATTGTAATGAATAATCCTTCATTGTTAATGTTAAGATGTATAGTCTCTCACATTCTTTTCATATATATATGAAAACCAATTGTAGTTTTCAGATACTGAATTATATCTCTTCAGTGTCATGAAACAACAAAATCATACAAAATGCTTAAAGAAAAAGAAGAATTAGGAGGCTTTTAGCACACGCCCCCTCTTCCCCATCATCCCAAAGAAAAAAATTTGCACGGAACTGACCGAAAAATGAATTGAGTTACCCATCTCATGAAAACCCAGACTAAAAAAAATTCCAAGAGGGGATTAAGTGGGTAAAGCAGATAATAAAAAAAACATGACATAAACAAAAGAATTCCCAGGGAAGAAGAAGAAGAAGAAGAAGAAGAAGAAGAAGAAGAAGAAGAAGAAGAAGAAGAAGAAGGAGCGGGAGGAGGAGGAGGAGGAGGTGGTAGACAGGAAAACAGGATTTTCATCAAAATGTCATCCATCAAAAAAAAAAAAAAAAAAATACATTGTCCTTCACGAAATCTCTCCAACCCTCCCTCGCTAAAGGCAATGTTTTCTAATCAGGAACCCATTTCACACTAAAATGAAGCAAGATATAAGGTAAGAAAAAAAAAAAGCTTCGAAAATGGCTGCTTCATCTTGTCCAACAGCTAAAGGACATTTTCCAGCACCTAGATTGGGGAGAGGACTGGGTGTTTAAGAGACATAGAAGACAACTGCCAATTTTGTTGGAAATTGCTTATGAAATATTGATGAGGTTGAGACGTCAGGTAATTTGAGATTATATATATATATATATATATATATATATATATATATATATATATATATATATATATATATATATATATATATGAATATATATACAGTATATAAATATATTTATACATGTGTATATACATGAACAAAGTTACAGCCACGAAGGAAAAGTGAAACAATTGAAGTGCTAAGCACTTTCGCCTTATTACTAAGACATGGTCACTGCAAGTGCTTAGTCTCTTAATTGTTTCACTTTTCCTTCGTAGCTGTAACTTTTTTTGTAATAATCACGTTTTTACCTTTTCGTGATTTGAAATAAATGTGTATATATATATAATATATATATATATATATATATATATATATATATATATATATATATATATATATATATATATATATACATATATACATATATAAATGTAATTGTAATAGCCACAATGCCCTCATAACTTCTGGAATTCTTAGCACTTTTTTGGATATGCTTGTTACTACAAAGTCGTAAGATCCAAGTGCAAGAAATTGAAGTGGCTGTGACATCACAGCCACTTCAATTTCTTGCACTTGGATCTTACGGCCTTGTAGTGACAAACATATCCAAAAAAGCGCGAAGAATTCGAGAAGGTAAGTGGGCATTGTGGCTATTACAGCTACATATGTATCTGGCAAAAAGTGACCAGGAGATTCTACATACACACACACACACACACACACACACATATATATATATATATATATATATATATATATATATATATATATATATATATATATATATTTATATATATATATATATATATATATATATATATATATATATATATATATATATATATATATATATATATATATATATATATATATCTATATATATTATATATATATATATATATATATATATATATATATATATATAGAGAGAGAGAGAGAGAGAGAGAGAGAGAGAGAGAGAGAGAGAGAGAGAGAGAGAGAGAGAGAGAGAGAGTTACCTTCCAGTTGAGAGACTTTTCTATAAGAGAGAGAGAGAGAGAGAGAGAGAGAGAGAGAGAGAGAGAGAGAGAGAGAGAGTATTCCTCTGCATAGTCATTTGAAGTTTTATCTTTTTTATAAGTAATAAATGCTGAGAGGAGAAGTCCAGGAAATTCTTGTTTGTTATGAAGATATTAACTTTATTATTAAAGGGATAAAGTTGTCGGGGGGGAGGGGGTAGGGATGGTGTGGGCGGGTAAGACAAAGATAAAAAGGGAGAAGAAGGAGAAGAAGAAGAAGCAAGGAATGCAATTATACCAAATAGGGGGAAATGTAGTGTGAGAATAACTTCTTCTTCTTCTCTCTCTCTCTCTCTGTCTCTCTCTCGTCGAGAGTTTCTACTACCTGAGGAAATTAGTCTATTGCTTCATAACAACAGTACTTCACCTTCTGTCTGCCTTATTTCTTGTTGTTTTGACATTATTATTTTATAAGATGGGATATGGTTGAGAGAGAGAGAGAGAGAGAGAGAGAGAGAGAGAGAGAGAGAGAGAGAGAGAGAGAGAGAGAGAGAGGTACAAGGATTAGGATGTCTCAAAGACTTTAGTCCATCCGAGGAGACATCATGTGCTCACTTATCTCTAGGAGCAGGTTTTACTGTTCATTCATAGTGTTCTAATGATTTTGTCTAGCTTTCTTTTAAACTCTGCCACACTGTTGCTGTTGACAACTTCTGGTGGCAGTTTATTCCATGTGTCACATGTCTTGTATGTGAAGAAGTTCCCGCAATGAGATGTGTTGTATCTCTTCAGTTCTAGTTTCCATCCATTATTTCTTGTCGGGTTTCCATTCAGTGTGAGAAGGTTACTGTCTACTTTTGTTATGCCTTTCAGCATTTTGAATGTTTCTATGAGTTGTCCTCGCAATCGTCGCGTTTCTAAGTCATACATGTTCAGGCCCTGTAGTCGTCTTTGGTAACCTATTTGCCTGATGGATGGAATTAGCTTTGCGGATCTTGCTTGTAAACCTTCTAATCTATCTATGTCCTTTTTAGCGTTGGTGGCCAAAACTGTACTGCATATTCAAGATGAGGTCTCACTGTGGATGTGTAGAGCTTCAGTACCGTTTCCTTGTTTCTGTATTTGAGAGAGAGAGAGAGAGAGAGAGGGTTGATATTGACTCTAGAACATGGAACAAATATAGCACAATAGCTACAAGAGAGAGAGAGAGAGAGAGAGAGAGGGTTGATATTGACTCTAGAACATGGAACAAATATAGCACAATAGCTACAAGAGAGAGAGAGAGGGTTGATATTGACTCTAGAACATGGAACAAATATAGCACAATAGCTACAAGAGAGAGAGAGAGAGAGAGAGAGAGAGAGAGAGAGAGAGAGAGGGTTGATATTGACTCTAGAACATGGAACAAATATAGCACAATAGCTACAAGAGTGAGAGAGAGAGAGAGAGAGAGAGAGAGAGAGAGAGAGAGAGAGAGAGAGAGAGAGAGAGAGAGAGAGAGAGGGTTGATATTGACTCTAGAACATGGAACAAAATATACAATAGCTACAAGAGAGAGAGAAAGAAGAGAGAGAGAGAGAGAGAGAGAGAGAGAGAGAGAGAGAGAGAGAGAGAGGGTTGATATTGACTCTAGAACATGGAACAAATATAGCACAATAGCTACAAGAGTGAGAGAGAGAGAGAGAGAGAGAGAGAGAGAGAGAGAGAGAGAGAGAGAGAGAGAGAGAGAGAGAGAGGGTTGATATTGACTCTAGAACATGGAACAAATATAGCACAACAGCTACAAGAGAGAGAGACAGACAGACTGACAAACAGACAGAGAGAGAGAGAGGGAGAGAGAGAGAGAGGGAGAGAGAGAGAGAGAGAGGGTTGATATTGACTCTAGAACATGGGACGAATATCGCACAATAGCTACAGAGAGAGAGAGAGAGAGAGAGAAAAGCTTTTACCAAACAAAACGAAGTAAAACACCGCTATAAAAGTTCGATGTCATAAACTGACATTCCTCACCTTATCGTGACCAACAGGTGTGTGTTCCGGACCATTTGCAAAAATAATTACGACATTCACCCTCATTACATGTATCATTTCAAGCCATTATGACCCCCGCCCCCCGCCCAGACGAGTACGTCTAGAATTAGACGTAATAATATGAACCGACTGCACATTACGCCGAAAATTATGACCTCTCTCTCTCTCTCTCTCTCTCTCTCTCTCTCTCTCTCTCTCTGCGGAATACGCGTTATTACGCTCACACAGACGAATGACGCTTGTCATTATTATGAAAATTATTTTCTTCCGAGGTCGATTGTACTCCGGATGTCAGCCAGAGGTAAAGGGCGAAAATAATAAACGAAAAATAAATAAAACAATGCAAATGAGTAGAAAGGATACATATTGACTCTAGAACATGGGAAAATATCTAACGAAAGCTAGAGAGAGAGAGAGAGAGAGAATAACAATGAGATCCTTCTGAATGCCAATGACGTTATATATATATATATATATATATATATATATATATATATATATATATATATATATATATATAATATATATATATATATATATATATATATATATATATATATATATATATATATATATATATATATATATATATATATATATATAATATGCGTCATTGGCATTCAGAAAGATCTCATTATTCTTCTCTCTCTCTCTCTCTCTCTCTCTCTCTCTCGCTTAGCTTTCGTTCGATATTTTCCCATGTTCTAGAGTCAATATCTATCCTTTCTATTCATTTGTGTTTATTTTATTTATTTTTCGTTTATTATTTTTGCTTTCAATCTTAACTTTACTCTTATTGAGATAAAAACCACTGTTTTTTTTTCTCCACAAACTCAAGAACGTCATATATTTCAATTGTGCAGTGACCAAAATTATTATAATTTACAATTATCCAAAGAAATTTTTAATTAAATAACTTACCACTACCCAGAAAACACAACGCACTGAACGGAATAATTTTATTTTCTATTTATGAATAATCTTAAGTTTTGTCATCATCAATATTTTAAGATGTAAAATTAATTATATCTATCCCCCAGTGTCGTCTGTGATGAAAATGAATTAATTACATGTATTTTATAAATTACTGACATTTTTATCTATTTATTTATTAATTTGTTAATGTATTTTTTCGTTTCAAATAAGTGATCTCAGTTTTCTGTATTTCCTAATGCCTCCTGTTACTTCTTTCAAACGAACGGCATAATATTCTTCGGAAGCTTGAATGTCAAGTCGTTGGTCCCCGTGGTGTGCTTGTTCAGTATGAATAGGGTTCATCTTATGAATAATAATAATAATAATAATAATAATAATAATAATAATAATAATAATAATAATAAGAATAATAATAATAATAATAATAATAATAATAAGAATAATAATAATAATGATAATAATAATAATAATAATATAATAATAATAATAATAATAATAATAATAATAATAATAATAATAATAATAATAAGAAGAAGAAGAAGAAGAAGAAGAAGAAGAAGAAGAAGAAGAAGAAGAAGAAGAAGAAGTGCTGCAGTAGATTTCAAAAATTATTATTGTATAAATCAATTTACAACGATGACGGAAAACATATTTATCTTAACCTTCAAATCAAAGAGAAATGCAAAGTTAAAAGCTGGTTTCATATTCTACACTGCATTTAGCTCATAGATCAAAGGCCAATCTATTGACGTCTTTTCAAAAAGGACTTGAAATGATGAAGATGCGCTAATATGCTATTGAGATTAAAAAAAAAAAAGACTTTTTGACGCTGCAACGAAATGGAATTATTCATTAAAGCTTCCGTCTTCTCCTCGTCAAGTTTTTTCAGTTTTTAATGTCCCAGATGTACATTTTTTTCATTATCTCCTATTTTCCATTTTACTTCTCATGTTTTATTTTCTTTATTCCATTCGTCTTCCTCATATCACTTAATTAGTATCTGCCTTTATTCATCAGCTTTTGATATCACTTATTTTAATTGGGTTTTCTTATTTAAATCGTTATATTTAAACCTGTCTTTCCCATTTCTTTGTCTTCATTCCCCCATCTCTCTCTCTCTCTCTCTCTCTCTCTCTCTCTCTCTCTCTCTCTCTCTCAAAGTACTCTGTGCTGTTGCTATGGACGTTTCTGTTTGTGATTGTGTGTACTTTTTTATTCAGTAGTTCATATCTCATTCTTCTCTGTTCCTGCTTCCCATACAAAAATCCTCTCTCTCTCTCTCTCTCTCTCTCTCTCTCTCTCTCTCTCTCTCTCTCTCTCTCTCTCTCTCTCTCTCTCTGTAATGACTCTGAATTTGCTTTTGCTTTGGACGTTTTTATGTATGTGCTTTTTTCATTCAGTAGTTCATATCTCATTCTTCTTTGTTCCTGCTTCCCATACGAAAATCGTCCTCCTCTCTCTCTCTCTCTCTCTCTCTCTCTCTCTCTCTCTCTCTCTCTCTCTCTCTCTCTCTCTCTCTCAGAGCAATCTGAGGGCTACTCGAGTACTACCATCCCACTCGGCCCCTTGTCCAATACAGCTTCAGCTTGTGAAATAAAAGGCTGGGGGAGAGTGTAAGTGTGTGTACGTGTGTACGTACGTGTGTATGTGTGTATGTACGTACGTACGTGTCCGTGTGTCCTTGTTTTGTCTCGCCTCACGGCGAAAGGTAAATTAAGTCGTAAATTGCAGTCGTAAAGGCCAGAACGGCACCCTTAAGGCTCTGGACTCCAATAAAAGTGGGATGGAAGGTCGACGAAAGAATGAGTAAATGAGTTACGTTACCCTGGCGTTGCCTTCAAAAGGTATGTTGTCTTTGGATTAAAGAAAGCTGGAGGGTGGGTTGGTGAGGTGGGGAGGGGAGGGGGTTGACAGGTTGAGTGTTTTTGTAGCTATATGTTATTTCATTGTGTCCCGAGAGTCAGTGTTTTCACTGACGTAAAGATGGAAAATAAATTCAGTAGAGAAGTGTTAAGTGCTTTATTGACTTCTCTCTCTCTCTCTCTCTCTCTCTCTCTCTCTCTCTCTCTCTCTCTCTCTCATTTTAATCCTTTATATATAGAGGACTTTCAGAATCACATTTACTTAAATAAATGTACGTTGTACTTTCCTAAACACGTCTGCAAGATACCTCTGGCATACTTGTGTAATGTATTCCCTCACAATACGATTAATATTGTCTAGATCGAAGACAGTAAAGAATTTCGAATGACTTTGGCCTGCTGTCGTGTCATTGCTATATCCCTCTATATCCTCCTCTTTCTGTTGTGGTTATTTCATTAATATCTATTAGGTTCTTCCTCTTACTTTCGAAGACATTACCTAAACAGGCGAAGCTACAAATGTGAGATATATTGCAGGAGACTCTAGTAAAACAGTAAACACAGTGAAGATGATGTACATATGTCCAATGAGGGCGTATATTTAGAAAAGGGGTCCGTACGTCAAATTGCTACGAAAATATCTTATTGTGAAAAGGGTATTCCAAAGACAGTAACTAAGCAGACGAGGCTACAAATGTTTGATATATAGCGGGAGATTCTTGGGAAACGGATAAACACACTGAAAATAATGCACATCTATCCAATGCGGCCGTATACTTACGGGAAGGGGTCCGTACGTCAAATTTCTATGAAAATACAGTTGTGAAAAGGGTATTGATAGCCATGCGGAATAAATGACGAGCTAATATTTCCGTTTCATCTAATGATGGTAAATCATTCTGAATCCTTGCTGTTCGGAGCCATGCGAAAACTGTCATTTCATCGACGCATTTTTAATGTTTTTATATAAATACCTATATGTCCTGCACTGACTACGCAGTTTCTTATCTTACATAAAGCTGTTATTAACCTCGGCAGCCAGCTCGGCGCTTGTCGAGAATACTTGGAAATGTGATTTTGGACGCAAACAACAATTTCCACGAGAACCAAAACAGGTTCTGGAAGGAAAGCTTTCAGGGATTTTAATTTTGAAAGCCTCTGTTTCTTGCATGGCCGATAGACAGACTTCTGATGCTGTAGTTTCAGAGTAAGCACACTGATATAGCCGCTTGGTTACTATGATATTAAGTCTGTAGTTAATATGATTCTTTTTTAAGTTAAGCTGAACTCGAAGGTTGTATGAATTTCCTAAATATTGCTTTGATTTTAGGGCTTCTAGTTTAAGAACCTTAATTGAAGTGGCATTCGTCACAAGTCCTTAAACAAATACATTTGAATTATCAAGCTTTCCCAAAAATTGGATATCTGAAACTAATCTCCTCTCCCGCAGTAGACGTAAGTTATCATGTATTCTTCCCAAATTTTTTTTCTTAATGTGCTAGTTTATTATCCCTTTTTTAATGAGTAATCTCTTCTTTCTGTATTTCCCATTACCTTCTGTTACTCCTTTCTAATGAGCACCATATTCTTTGGGAGCTTGAATTTCAAGTTAACGGCCCCTGTGGGCTTGTTTCATATGAATAGGGCTCACCTTCTAAATAATAATGATAATAATAATAATAATAATAATAATAATAATAATAATAATAATAATAATAATAATAATAATAATAATAATAATAATTTACTGTAGCAATGATAAAGTGATTTTGTCAGCAATCATGGTTTATTCAAGTTGTGGTAATATAAAAAAAGTATTCCAGCGTTTTTTTATACACCGCAAGGATGATAGGACTAACTACAAAATCTGAAGTACTCGGGTACATGGTACCTCAGATCTGATGTGCCATTGTGGTAAATTGCCGTTGGCATAATAGTCGAAACTGGTTGTGACCTGAATCTATGGCTTCATTTTTCATTTTAGAATGTTTGAAAGTTCCTGAACGCCATAAAATATGTACCATATCTATAAAAGTGTGAGGCAACAATATTGTTCTTGTGTGTGCGTGTGTGTGTGCGTGTGTGTGTGCAAAATGCGATTTGATTACTGCAGAAGCTGTTTGAACAATTTGGATTGGCAATGAATTGTTTTTGTAAAAATCGCTCATAATTCTGTAATTATCCAGAATGAAATGATATTAAATATTAAGAATGAAATTATATTAAATATCAAGAATGAAATTAATATTAAATATCAAGAATGAAATTAATATTAAATATCAAGAATGAATTTCATATTAAATATCAAGAATGAAGTTAACATTAAATATCAAGAATGAAATTAATATTGAATATCAAGACTGAAATTAATATTAAATATCAAGAATGAAATAAATATTTTTTTCTAAGTGTGTGGGCACGTTAGTCTATGGTTTATGCAAAAAGGTCATTTTAAATACTTATTCTTTGAGTTTGTGTTCCGTGACCAAACCCTTAAATTTAGTGTGCCCGTAACTTGCCTGGATAGAGAGAGAGAGAGAGAGAGAGAGAGAGGAGAATGTCCAGAAAGACCACAGAATACGCGAATAATACTATCATTAAATTTATACTGGACGCCAATACGTTAAAACGTCCACTTATCAAACGCCAACAACAATGAGGAAACACTTTTTTGAACGCCAGAGAGAGAGAGAGAGAGAGAGAGGGAGAGAGAGAGAATTATTATCGTCTTCTTATTACCCACCTGCCTTAATTTAAGGGAAACCTTCCAGTCATTAGGTAAATCTCATCTCATGAACTTCATCTTCATGCAGTTAAAGGGAGGAAAATCAGTGATTGGATATTGAAGAGAGAGCCTCTCTCTCTCTCTCTCTCTCTCTCTCTCTCTCTCTCTCTCTCTCTCTCTCTCTCTCTCTCTCTCTCTCTCCCCGATAGTGACTGAGTCTTCTATACTTGTTTATATCAGCACAGGTTAGGATGGGTAATAGATTAAGTTAAGACCACACGCAAACAGACTAGCATTTACCTCGACCTTGAAAAAAGTTGAGTTTCATTCATAAAAACTGAAAATCGACGTTTACAACTCAATGAGTTTGTGGGAACGCTCCAGAGATGAAATTACAACTTCATTCATGTGAATATGACTCCAACCAGCCTTACAAAATATCGGATTTTACAGCCATGATAATGTTAAAGTTGGCACTGAGACTCTCTCTCTCTCTCTCTCTCTCTCTCTCTCTCTCTCTCTCTCTCTCTCTCTCTCTCTCTCTCTCTTCGAGACCCGCTTTAATTGGACATTGTTTCTCAATATTTGTTTACAAAAATCGGTAAAACTGGAATGCACGCCTGGGCAGGCATTTTTCTCCCAAGAGGGAAACGGTAGAGCCTAGCAATACTTGGCTCTCTAAAACAAATTTATTTCTTCCCTGTTTCGTAATTTTTTTAACCGTGCTGATAACGAATTTTGAGTATTGTCAGAGGCACCGAAATTTAAACCTAGAATAATTTCATTTTGAGGTTAATTAAGGAAGGTTATTTGTAAAAGCATGTATATAAAAAGAATGAAACAAAAATGCTAATTTCAATTTATGGGTCTCTTTTCTCCTGTCATCATTATTATTAATTATTGTTTATTAATATCATAGATTATTATTGTTTAAAAGTATGTATGTATGTATGTAACAATATGAAATAAAAAAAACAATTTCAGTTGTTGGGTCTTTTTCCACTATCATCATTATTAATTATTTATTCATTAATATAATAATTATTATTATTATTATTATTATTATTATTATTATTATTATTATTATTATTATTATTTAAAAGTATTTATATAACGAGAATTAAATAAAAAACGGCTTTCAATTGTAGGGTCTTTTTTCTATCATCATTATTAATTATTATTTATTAATATAAATATTTAAAAAAAAATACTCGTAGTAGCATGAGTCTTCAAATGGAGAAACAAATCCGCAGTTATGTAAATGCACATATTTTTATAGATAGATCTGTACATGAAGCTTTCGGGAATCTGTACAGATCTATCTTTAAATATTTGTACATTTACATGACTATGGATTTGTTTCTTCATTATAAATATTATTATTATTATTATTATTATTATTATTATTATTATTATTATTATTATTATTATTATTATTATTATTATTATATTTATATTTCAGCAACTGCTCTCTCTTCTCTTCCTCAGCCATTACCAGTAACGAGGTTCTTGCTATACTGTATAAAGAAAAATGTTTCGTAACGGCTCCTGGTTCTTTCGAGATTTATTCTGAACGTTTCACTAATGACTTCAGAAAATTTGAAAGCAGAGAAAAAAACTTACAAGGCGCCTAATCCTTCTTGACTTAAAGTAATTTTAGATTTTAAAGCACATTTTCAGGTCAACAGAATTTTGAGGGAAAATGACAGGGGAATGCTCTCTCTCTCTCTCTCTCTCTCTCTCTCTCTCTCTCTCTCTCTCTCTCTCTCTCTCTCTCTCTCTCCTAATAGTTTATTTTCAGGTAAATAGAATTTTTGGGAAAATGGCAGCGAAATGAATCTCTCTCTCTCTCTCTCTCTCTCTCTCTCTCTCTCTCTCTCTCTCTCTCTCTCTCTCTCTCTCTCTCTCCTAATAATTTATTTTCAGGACAATAGAATTTTTTGGGAAAATGGCAGCGAAATGAATGCTCTCTCTCTCTCTCTCTCCTAATAATTTTATAACATTTCCCAGTAAAGAACACTTAGATTTTATAACATTTCCCAATGAAGAACACTTAGATTTTAAAATCAGTTAATAAAAAGGTTTATAGCACCTCTTGAGGCGTCTAATAAGGGAAAGAAGATTGGTTTCATAACTTAGTAACTTTATTTTTTAACTTTTTAAACTTTTTCTTTGAAGAAGCTAGGTGACTACAGTCTCCATGGTAACCTCTTCTATGGTGAAAATCTATTGGGAAACTCGGTCGAGTTGGCCCTATTGACTCAGCTATTAATAAACCTTTAAAATGCACGAAAACTATAAGCCATTTTATTCCAAGATACATCAGCTACAGTAAAACATGTCATAAACATGTCGGTAACTTATTGCATACATGTCACAGACAAGTTTGAAACCAAGTCAGCAACAGTAAGTGGTGAATGAATTTTAGGCAAATGTAGGATAATCGTGTGAAGCGCTGGTTAGGGCTAGCAGTGGGGTGTTGACCTTTAGCCAGTCGCATACATATCACAAACATGTTGAGGACAAGTCAACGACTGTTAAGTGGAGAACGCATCTTTGGCAAATGTTGGATCATCGTATGAAGCGAAGATTAGAGCTACCACTAAGTCGATGACTTGTATTCAACAAGTTTGATGAGTCCAATAAGTAGAACTCCAAGATCTTTGATGAGACCTAATTTGACTGACAGATCGATAGTGTGCTATTCCAGGATATAAACAAACAAACAAAAAAACAAGCCAAGTATATTCAGTAAACAATAAAAAACACCTTTGGCATCACATGTCAAGGTAGGAGCAAATTGTACGAAAGACCCACAAGGATCCACTTTGAAGGACCAATGTATCACGTTGAAGTTCCCTTGAAACCTTGTATTGAAAGGAGACGAACCATGACTCTCAGAGCTGCGATTTTGGGTAGAAAATTGACGAAAGAACCCCGATGTCAGCGCGGAAGTTCCCAACATGTCGCTGGGGTCGCTTGTCAACTTGTTCTCTGCCATCAAAAGATTCTCGAAGATTTTTTGAAGGAGGTGTTTCATGAGAGGTCGGGAATTCATTGGGCGATTTCGAGCTCTTAAACTTTGTCGTCATGAGGTCCTT
This sequence comes from Macrobrachium rosenbergii, assembly GCF_040412425.1. NCBI lineage: Eukaryota > Metazoa > Arthropoda > Malacostraca > Decapoda > Palaemonidae > Macrobrachium > Macrobrachium rosenbergii. The sequence goes on from NC_089790.1 coordinate 15,341,075, forward strand.
AAAGGTGAAGGTTTTTTGGAGTCTTCTTACTTTTAAATACATAATATATATATATATATATATATATATATATATATATATATATATATATATATATATATATATATATATATATATATATATTTGCTTAAATGAAAGAAAGAATTGTTTGTTTATTTTAATTTCCTGTATAGGCGAAGATCCGGTTGTATGTTGAAGTTTTAAAATGATGATATTTACTTTTGCAAAAGAGGTGTGACAAAGTAATTATATCAAAATATGTAGGATGAGTTAAAGATGTATGATAACTTTTAAAATTCCATCTAACATAGGAAGACTGTAGATGAATATGTATGTATGTGTATATGTATATATATATATATATATATATATATATATATATATATATATATATATATATATATATATATATATATATATGTGTGTGTGTGTGTGTGTGTGTGTGTGTGTGTGTGTGGATACATACCCTTTATTTTCATTTACTCCATCCTTATCACGAACTCGATTCCTCCCTTTACCCTCCCTCTCCTTCTCCTTTCCTTTTCTGTCCTTTCTTCCCACTCCCCATTTTCTCTTTCTCTTGTTTTTGTCATCTCTCCTTTCCTCCCTTCTCCCTTTCCCACACTTTCATCCTCGAGTTTTATTCTTCCTTTCTCGAGGATAACGACCAGAAAGGAACGCCTATCGCAGGCTACGTAAAAGCTCTGTAAAGGTGTAATGACAGGGACCATTCTCCTCAGCGGTTACTGTCCTGTCTTGTTGACAGGGCTCGTTTGTTACGGTTGGACGGTGCCCCCACCTCTCTCTCTGCCCCACCTCTCTCTCTCTCTCTCTCTCTCTCTCTCTCTCTGTCCACTGTCGTGTATGCGCGTGTATGTACCACAGTTCTTAGGTTTAACGTAGATTTCTCTCTCTCTCTCTCTCTCTCTCTCTCTCTCTCTCTCTCTCTCTCTCTCTCTCTCTCTCTGTTGCCTTCCAGTTTAAATGGTAAATGTTACGATGTTTGGACTTTCAGAATTTCTGTCACTGCGCTGTTCAGTTTTTATAAATATTTGCGTTAATCCTTCTGTGACTGTGTTCATTCGTACATTTTGTCCTAATATGAATAATTTTAGGTTTTTGGGGGCCAATCTTTCCAGAAATTTTACTTAAACGAAATATTAAATTAACTCCCGCCAATGAATGTCTATTTTTTTCGTTATTTCTGTGTCCACGTTGCGCAGTGAACTGTCTTTGCCATTATTTACTAATTACTGTTATTTTTTATTCCTAAATAATCAGTTCTGTTATTGTTATTTCTGTAATCCTTCAATCCTGCTCACAATAAGCTATAGGTCCCGTTGCTAAGTAACCAATTGGTTCTTAGCCGCGTAAAATAAGTCTAATCCTTCGGGCCAGCCCTAGGAGAGCTGTTAATCAGGTCAGT
>NC_089790.1:15347500-15445000 GCF_040412425.1 Macrobrachium rosenbergii
CATTCCCGAAGGAGAAGGCGTCGAAGGCAGGTAGGTAGATTTAGTAAGTGGGAAGGCGGCTTCGCGTAAGTTTCAGCGGTGGGAAATGCGTGTCCCATAAGATGAAACGACCGAGGATATCCAACTTACCCGAAATTTTATGCAAATGGGACCAGCGGGCGTCCTCTCGCTCTCCCCCGCATAGGTGTGTTCAGTTTCACGTAGGCTCGATTCCACTTACGGCACTGCCATAGTGCCACAGTGCCAGTTCCTTCGCTTGTTTTCCAGCGGCACTGGAAACAAAAGTATTGTCAGTTAGTGTGCAGAAGTTTTCGAGTGACAGATGTTTATTTTTTGATGCTGTATGCTGGGAGCTGTCAGATATTAAGATAGGGTTGATGAAGATATTTTGATTTCATTATGAATGCAACGGTTACTAAACAGTTACTTATATATATGTATATATATATATATATATATATATATATATATATATATATATATATATATATATATATATATATATATATATATATTTATATACATACTGACACGATCAAATACGGAAAATGTCATCAATGAATATTATCTTCTTTTGATAACAATGAAAGTTATCATATTCACTCAAAAGAGCAGTTTCCATCTCTGGGCAATATTTTGCACATTTTTTTTTTTTTTTAGTTATGATCGGAAATGAAATTAGCAGAAGCCTGGCCCTGATGTACCCACTAAATAGCATAGGTAACCTCTTAGTCAGCCTAGAAATTCTCTCTCTCTCTCTCTCTCTCTCTCTCTCTCTCTCTCTCTCTCTCTCTCTCTCTCTCTCTCTCTCTCTCTCTTTAGTATCCATTTTAAACTGCTGCTGTACTGCACTTTCAGTACTTATTGAAGTCATGGCAATCTTATTGCTTATTGAACACATCAGTTTTTCATGTGAGTTTGAGTGTTTGTGTATGTGTGTGTGTGTGCGTGTTTGTTTACAGACCAATATAAATTATCACTATAATCTTGACCTCTCCAATCAGTTATTTTCGAGTTACACCAGAATTCCCCGCGTGTATGTTTTTCTGTATGTTAAGTATACCTTAGTTTTACCAGACCACTGAGCTGATTAACAGCTGTATGTGCGTTTTTATATGTTTGTTAGTTTACAAACCAAACTACATTATAACCATATTCTGGATCTCCAAGCAGTTATTTTCGAGTTACACCAGAATTCCCCCGCATGTATGTGTGTATGTGTTTCTGTATGTGTGTGTTTGTTTACGGAGCAGACTTCTTTATCACTTATCAGGATCTCTCCAAGCAATTATTTTCAAGTTACATCAGAAATCCCCCCCAACCCACCCCCAAATCATCAGAGACACAAGCCCAATCTTAACCAGAAATTGAGGGCTCTTTATCGCCATGGCCTGAAACCTGGGCATTTTTGGGCCAAATGAAGAAAGTTCCTATCTTTCTATCTTTCTATCTTCGGGCGGATATTTGCTTGACCCACAGCGGAAGCGCAATTTCAAGTTATCAGAGTCCATTCCGGAATGGGAAGACATAGTTTGCTTTGGGGGTCATTTCACTTTTACATTCTTTCAAGTAAAGGAGAAATGAACTGTATGATAGAATGTTGTATGGGTTTGTTCATGTATAGCCTTCCTATATGTGTAAACACATTTTATATGTAGTTATACGTATCGTTCTTGTATAGTTGACTTCTGACGTAATTCACACACACACACACACACATATATATATATATATATATATATATATATATATATATATATATATATATATATATATATATATATATATATATATATATATATATATATATATATATATATATATATATGGATGAATGTTAATCACATCACTGTGATTTATATACAAACATTAAGCTACAAATGTTTAATATTCAGTTCACTCTACCCTGGAAATTATAATTCCTATTCGGTATACACACACACACATATATGTATGTATATATGTATATACATACGTACATATATACATACAGAACAAATTAAATTATAAAGACAGCACGTTCAAAAGAAAGGTACAGAATGAAGAGGTGGTGGAAATTACTGTAGGAGAAAAGTTGAATTACTTTCATATTGAATGAGGAAAGGAAATTAGAAAATATCATTTCGGAAGACTGGAAATTAAATAGCTAAAGAAAAACAAACAATTATGCGACACAATTGAATTAAGTCTCTTGTAATGAAGTCAGAATAGGAAATTGTAGTACGGAACAATACATAGATTTATCACGCTGTCATAAAATTACCTTAACACTATTATAGCATGAGGTATAAGCGTGAACATACACCTATTTGACTGTATATGTCGTATACTCACGTATACAACAGAGAAAAAACGTAATGAAATGAATTATCGCCCTCGTCCCATTTTCTCAAATTTATTGCTCGCATCTCGTTTTCTCAGTGAATTTATTGTCCGCATCTCGTTTTCTCAATAAATTTATTGTCCGCATCTCGTTTTCTCAATGAATTTATTGCCCGCATCTTGTTTTCTCAATGATTTATTGCCCGCATCTCGTTTTCTCAATGAATTTATTGCCCGCATCTCGTTTTCTCAATAAATTTATTGTTCGCATCTCGTTTTCTCAATGAATTTATTGCCCGCATCTTGTTTTCTGAATGATTTATTGCCCGCATCTCGTTTTCTCAATGAATTTATTGCCCGCATCTCGTTTTCTCAATGAATTTATTGCCTGCACCTCGTTTTCTCAGAGAATTTATTGCCGCATCTCGTTTTCTCAATGAATTGTTGGCAGTAATGAATTATGTCCTGCATCTTATTTACTCAATGAATCATTTCCTACGTTCCGTTTTCCCAGTGAATTATTGTCCCATCCCATTTTCTCAATGAATTGTTTCCCGTAGGGGGGTGCTTCCATCAGTACACATCAAGCGGTGCACTGCAGGCATTACTTACGGTTCTTTGCAGCGTCCCTTCGGGCCCTAGCTGAAGCCCCTTCCATGCTTTTTACTGTACCCCCATTAACATTCTTTCTTCCATCTTACTTTTCACCCTCTTCTAACAATTGTTTCATATTACAAATGCGAGGTTTTCCTCCTGTTATACCTTTGCAACCTCTTACTCTTAATTTTCCTTTCAGCGATGAATGACCTCATAAGCCCCAGCGCTTGGTGTTTGGCCTAAATCCTATATTCTACTCTATTTAATCAATGAATTATCGCCCTCATCCCGTTTTCTCTCTAACCCCGTTTTCTACAGGAGCTCAGCTCTATTCTTTAAAATCTCCCCAACAACACTGCGATTCGCATTTACGTACCTTACCCTGTGAATTTCGCCGTCGACCTCTGCTGCTCAAGTTAAGCAAATTTGTTCAAGAGTCCAGGGAATTCTCTATAGCCTTTGTGTTTAGCTCGTCCCGGGTCGAGTTACAGCCACCTCTTTCTCTGAAAATAGGAGAGGGCGTCTTTCTACGCCCACAGGATTTAGGATTTAGAATGCTTAGGATGTGCCTCTTAGTCCCCCCCCCCTTTTTTTTAAATTGAAAACTGTGTCATGTAGGACATTCAGGATATGCGTTTGTCTTGTATGTATAGTGTTTGTTTGATCCTAGTCCCTCTATTTATTTTTTTTTCTGCGTCCTTATTCAGGATATTCATTTGTCTTTTTTTATAAATAGTGTTTTTTATCTTAGTCTTTCTGTTTGTTTAAATTCTAAGCGCCCTTATTCAGGATATGAATTTATCTTTATAAATAACGTTTCTTTTAAACCGCCAAGACTTTTCCGTGTGGTATTTTGAAGATGAAATATAGAGCGTTGTCTATTTTTTAGACTTCTTCATTCAGGATACGCATTTGCCTTTGTACATGATGCTTCTTTTAGACTGTCAGTACTTTCTCTGTGGCATTTTGCGGATGAAATATAAAGCCTTTTTTTTATTTTAGACTTTTCTAACTTCCAACAAAATGGATGTGGATAATAATGAATAAATTTAAAAGGAATACTTATAATTACTGTTTCTTTTAAATTGTCAGGACTTCCCGTATGATATTTTACTGGTGAAATGTAGAGCCTCATCCTTCTAATAAGTTTTGTAGAAATCTTTCTTTTAAATGAAACAAGGTGCTGAATATATATATTTATATATATGTGTGAGTATGTGTATATATATATATATATATATATATATATATATATATATATATATATATATTTATTTATTTATTTATTTATTAGAGACTCATCACCTAGTGGTTTTAATAAGCCTCATAGTATCCCTGCAAACTTTCACCTTACTTTACCAGTTAATGAGACGATCCGAGTTTTGCCAAACTAGTAAAATAATGACCGTCAATATCTTTTGTTATTTGACGTTTTAACGTCTTAAGGAAATGGGAGACTGAGTCTAAGAGAGAGAGAGAGAGAGAGAGAGAGAGAGAGAGAGAGAGAGAGAGAGAGAGAGAGAGAGACAGACAGAGAGAGAGAGAAGGCACATGTCTAAAAAAGAGAAGAGTTGGAAAAGCAGTGGTGAAATGTGAGGGGTCTTTTCCAAAAGGTAAATCCTTTTCAATATATATATATACATATACATATACATATACATATACATATACATATACATATACATATACATACATATATATATATATGTATATGTATATATGTATATATATATTTTGTATATACAGTATATATATACATGTATATATATATATATATATATATATATATATATATATATATATATATATATATATATATATATATATATATATATACACATACAAAATATATACAATCCGTCTTCTGCAGAAATGCCTCGTAAAAATATTTCGAATATACCTCCTGCATCACTAGCCACATTGGCTCATCCTCGGCACCTCACTTATATCTCGCACCTTCAAAGCATTGCATTAACTAAAAAGATTTCGCCAAATTTCGAGGAGAATATTTCCACGTACTCTCTCGACTTCCAGCTGCTCCGGCAATGGAAATTACACGGAGTCAGATCCCTGGAACCTAACGGAAGCAAGCCAATCAAGTAATGATACCACTGGTCGGCCGGAGTAAGGCCCACATTAGGAAATGTTCCAATTTCATTTGGGTTTTCGCGTGAATTCAGTAGTGGCGCCTGGACGAGGCTGGTTAAACCTACCGCATTCGAGTGTAACGTAAAGTCATTTTCAAAAAGGTGTCTAGGTTGAATTGACGTTTCTTTGAGTTTTAATTCGTTGAGACATCTACTTTAATCTACAGTAAAGAAATTTTATCTATACTACATTGCTATTAAATTTAAAACAACTCATTGTGTGAGAGTTACACATTTTGCCATATGTAATAGACTTGACATATCTTTGCAAGTTTGGTCAAAAGTTGTAAAAACATTTTTTCAGTCAATTTTTTCATCATTCAAGACACTCTTAGGTAGACAACGTATCAAGACGCAACAGTGGAGTAAATGATTTTAAACAATACCATCTCTCTCTCTCTCTCTCTCTCTCTCTCTCTCTCTCTCTCTCTCTCTCTCTCTCTCTCTCTCTCTCTCTCTCATTTTGTTTTGGGAAGATGATATTAAGTCTTGTGGACCTGACTAAAATATGATGAATTTTTCATACAGCCTTGTGTTCAGGTTCTCTCTCTCTCTCTCTCTCTCTCTCTCTCTCTCTCTCTCTCTCTCTCTCTCTCTCTCTCTCGCTGCTGTAACTAGTCGATTCCGGTCAACACGCCTTTTTCAAGTATCCTTTCCCATTACGAGATGAACGCCGCCACCCTACAAGGTAACCGAATACCCGCCTTCAGAACAGGCGCCCTAAGGCTCAACTTTGATCGACAGGTGTCTGAGAGACGGAGCCTCTAGTATCACCCAAACGTCATTTTCACATAAAGGCCACCTGACTCGGATCTGATAGCATATCATCGGGATTTGATGGCTATCTTCGAAAAAAAGCGAGGCTTTCCATACAGCCAGGTGCTGAACTGGAGAAGAAGGACTCAAAACCTGTTAGATTTCACGTCTATGCAGTTCAGAATTGGAAAGGTGTTTTTTTTTCGTTTTTAATCGTACCTTTTTTTCTCTCTCTCTGCGTCTCGTTTACCAGACTTTTATCTTTTTATTGTTATTTTGCTTGTCTTCCTTTTTGCTAATTGCTAATTGAGATCTGCTCATTATACCTGAGGGGTCAACTTTCTTGTCGTTGTTGTAAATTTTCACTCCTCATTGAACAGAATATCCTCAGAGACTGTGAAATTTATTCATTATAAAAAAAAACTTCCCATTAGTCCCCACAGGAAACAGTGGGCAGTGTTCCCTTATCCCTAAATGTACTTCCTTCCCTTGGACTAGTATTCCATGCATGTGCTATCTCCCCTTTTGATGAAATGGAAATGATTCACATGTCCACTAAAATTTGCATGGCTGAACTTGTTCTCTCCATAAGTAGAATCAGACTCAGGACTCGTGTAAAAATCATTGACTCTCTGTTTAGCTTTTCTATAAATCGTACACCACCCCAATTTTTGCGGAAATAAATTTCATCCCGTTACTGGGGTTCATTTTAATGCTGTGTGTACAAGACTCATATAATAATCATTGGCCATCTTTTTAGCTTTTCTATAATGCGTACGCCAAAATTTTTTTCTATATGATCTATTTTCACCCAAGTACGAGAGGCTGTGTATCTACATATCAAATTCGAATCAAATCGGGTTAGTAGTATACAAAATTATAGAACCATTAACTTCTTTACTTATTTATTTATTTTTTTACTTCTCTATTTATTTATTTATTTATTTATTATTCCCACTTGCTTATTTTGATTCTCCTCTTGTTTTCCCCCTCTTATTTTCCACCCACTTCCATTTTCCCATTTTTACTTATTATTCCCACTTGCTTACTTTGACTCTCCTCCTCTTTTCCAGTCTTATTTTCCCTTCTTATTTTCCACCCACTTCCATATTCCTCTTCCCAATTCCTTTGTCAACTTTTCTCATAAAAAAAACAAAATATTTACCTCTTTATTTTTTTCTTATGATTCCCACATGCTTATTTTGACTCTCCTCTTATTTTCCCTTCTTTTTTTCCACCCACTTCCATTTCATGTTCCCCATTCTTTTGTCACCTGGGGCGTAAATGGGGTTAAAGATCCGCCCTCACCTTTTCGGAAGGATACGCCTGCGTCGACCTCCAGTGAGAATCACGGGGCCAACAGAATGCGGTAATATGCTTACAAATTCCCCTGGGGGGCTTCCATCCTTTCAGTGATTTTGAAAAGGGATGATTGATGGGGAAGAGAAAGATGAGGGGGACTTCTTCCACTAAAGTTCGCTCGTTCTGCTTAAGGATCGTTCATCTCGTCACTCAAGAAAGCCTTTAAGTTTTTAAAAAAAGTTTTTGGGTTTCTTAAATCGTGTCTGCAAGAACTCCTGTGAGAGGAGATTAAGTTTATTTTGTATTGCCTCACCTATTTTTAATTTTTTCATTTAAAATTTTATTTTTTCGTTCTCCCTAGTCCTGTCTGCAAGGTCAATGACAGGAGATTAGGTTTGTTTTATATTTCACCCTTTTTTAATTTTTTAAAATTTTTTTGTTCCCCAAGTCCTGCCAGCAAGAACTTCAATGAGAGGAAATTGATTTTATTCTATATTCTCTCACCTTTTTTTTTTTTTTTTTTTAGATATTTTTAATTTTTAAAAAAATTTTCCTCCCCCAAATCCTGCCAGCAAGAACTTCAATGAAAGGAAATTAATTTTATTTTATATTCATTCATCTTTTTCCCATTTTTAATATTTTAGAAGCATTTTTCTCGTTGCCTAACTCCTGTCTGCAAGAACTTCAATAAAAGATTTATTTTATTTTATACTTTTTCATCTTTTTTAAACAGTTTTTTTCGTTCCCCAGATCCTGTCAACATGAACTTCAGTGAAAGGAAATTAAGTTTATTCTATATGCTTTCATCTTTTTAAATTTATTTTATTTTTTATTTTTATTTTCGTTCCCCGAATCCTGTCTGCAAGAACTTCAATGAGAGGAGATTAAGTTTATTTGATATTCTAAGTTTTTTTTTTTTTAGTGTCATGAGCCCTTTTAACTAGATGTGAATTCTCTACAATTTAATCTGTGCCTATATCCTAGACCACTCCTTCAAGAGAGAGATCCTTGGAACAACTTAATAACTCCATTTAGTACTTTTAACTTTGATCCTTCAGAGTCCTCGCCACCAATGGCGTGGAAAATTCCCAAGTGGGTATCCTGGTACCCTACCCTGAGGATCCCCCGTAATTACCTGTCCTATGTAGGGTCCTATAGGGTCCTACTATTATGGCGAATCTTCTCTAAAGGGTCCTTTGTCCTTTCCTTCAGTAATTTTTTACTCGTCGATTTTTTCTCCTTTTTTGAGGGGACGGGGGAGATCGCACCCTTTTGATCATACTTCTTTTTGACGTCTAATCGCCTCGACATCCTTTTCTGTAGCTATCGAGTGGGCATTCTTACAGCAACTCCTGTGGGAAAGACCCTGGATTCTCCGGTAAAAATGTATTTTAGTCGCTTAATAGAAATTACCTGGCTATTTGTGTCTTACGGCAAATACAGAAAGCACGATTTCATCATTTTATGGATCACTGTATTCTTAGTATGTCGTATGTAGCGGAAGGTTCATAGCCAATTGACAATGTTTATTTAGTCTTTAGGATCGTTCAGAGGTTAATTACAGGTAAGCTGTCAAGGTATATCTTGACTACAGGTATGCTGTTAAGTATATCTTGATTACAGGTATGCTGTTAAGTATATCTTGATTACAGGTGTGCTGTCAAGGTATATGCTGTCAATGTATATCTTGATTACAGGTGTGCTGTCAAGGTATACTCTTGATTACAGGCATGCTGTTAAGGTATATCTTGATTATAGGTGTGCTGTTAAGGTATTTCCTGAATGGCAAGGACAATTTTTCCTTTTTCTCAGCATGGTCAAATATTATTTAACAATTCAGCTTGGATGGCCATATGAAAGCGATACGTAATTTAACTTGGTGTCTTTTGAGTACTATAGAATCCCCTCTCATAATCTCCTACCTCTTTTTGCCTCTTAATCTCAAAGAGGCACAATACCACTTAGGTTTCATTGTATTTTTGACGTATTCTACGTTACTTGGTCTAATATGAGCCTCGTGGGATGTGAAGAAACGCCCTTTTGATATGAAGCAACCATTCCATCACGCTCCGCTGTAATGGGAATGCAGTGGGCACTGGAATGACCCTATTCCCACCGCAAAGAAATCTCCAAAATGCCTTCTTTTGTCACCAAGGTAGGAAATGGGGTCATTTCGGGTTTAGGAAACCAAATGGTCTTGAACAGAAAAGTACGATCGTGTATGAGGATGGAAATAAGTCTTCTCTCTCTCTCTCTCTCTCTCTCTCTCTCTCTCTCTCTCTCTCTCTCTCTCTCTCTCTCTCTCTCTCTCACGAATGGTCGTTATGGCGTAACTGGTTGGTGTCATGGAGGAATGGTTAAAAATTCAGATGGGAAAACTAGTTTTTTTAAGGAGCATTCTGCAAAATGTTAACCTTTGCTTTCTGTCTCATTGCGTATGCACACACGCGCGCGCTCTCACACGCACACACATTCAAAATGTCTATTTACCTGTCACATACATCTTTCTGTGTCTGTGCGCATGCGCGTGTATTTACGGCAAGATCATTTCAAACGATGATTTCCGATGATCTCCGATGAATTCGTCTCCTGCATCAGAATGTAATGATTGATTTTCCAGAGTTAGCGCTATTCAAGCCTTGGAGATGGGTGGAAAGTGAGGGGAGGGATAGGAGGGAAGGAAGAGAGAGGAGAGAGAGAGAGAGAGAGAGAGAGAGAGAGAGAGAGAGAGAGAGAGAGAGGAAGGGGGGTGTGATGCTAGCAATTTTGGTCTCTGTAATTAGAGCTGGATAAGTTGAATAATTAACTGCCTGAAGATAGATTGAGTAGGTAAGAGAATAGTAGAGTGAAGGAGAGAGATTGGCAATTCAGTTCTAATGAGAGAGAGATAGAGAGATTCGTATAAGAATTTGTATTATGTCATTTATATCGCAAATTAAAAATGAAAACGGAAAATACATTAAAATTTTGATCATGTGTGCGTGTGTGTGTGTGTGTGTGTGTGTGTGTGTGTGTGTGTGTGAGAGAGAGAGAGAGAGAGAGAGAGAGAGAGAGAGAGATTCGTATAAGACTTTGTATTGTGACATTTATATTGCAAATTAAAAATGAAAACGGTGTGAGAGAGAGAGAGAGAGAGAGAGAGAGAGAGAGAGAGAGCTTGAATGTATATTTATCACATTTTCTTTTAATTACAAGCAATATGGCGTCCCATATAAATTTGGATTAGCTATGAAAAAAATGAAAATCTCTTTTTCTATCATTTGTTCCATTAACTGATTAGCTTTTATGCAGATCCGAGAATATTTCGGAGAAGTCTTCGCTATTAAAAGATTAGGACACACGAAGATTCACTTCTAACTTTTATAAAGTCTCGTAACGACGTCGCAAGATTTTACAAAGTATAAAACTTGGATTACGCTTTATTTTTTGAGAGGTTAAACATCTATATTTTGATTTATGTCGTGTAATCAATACAGAGAATGTTGGACCTATTTTCTTTTAAATACACGTAAAATATAACTTTTTTTATTTTATACTATGGCTTTCTATTTTTTTTATTTCATACTATGGCTTTCTATTTTTTTATTTTATACTATGGCTTTCTATTTTTTATTTTATACTATGGCTTTCTATTTTTTATTTTATATGTGGCTTTCTATTTTTTTATTTTATATATGGCTTTCTATTTTTTATATTATGGCTTTCTGTTTTTTATTTTATACTATGACTTTCTGTTTTTCATTTTATACTATGGCTTTCTATTTTTTGTTTTATACTATGGCTTTCTATTTTTTATTTATTTTATACTCTGGCTTTCTAAACAGGATCATTAATAAAAGTATGTTAAGTTTATTTCTCATTTTAATCCAGTCATAATAATTATAACATGTTGATTCTATCTTTATTAATGTTGATTTCCTGTCAGTATATTTTCATCATCTTCAAAGGACATGATATAAACCATCCTGCAGAAGTGTTAGGCAATACGGTTCGAGCGTAATAGCGATAAAGAATTACAGATGGCGCGCTAAAGCGTTGTCAACGACGAGGTCCCTTTCCGTAAACCCTTGTGGATTAGGCCCCTGATATATCCTGATACAGATGGAGTATCAGGGATCAGGTTCTAAATCCTTAGTGATGGATGAACCTTACGTTCTCCGTCAAATTTACTTGTTACCTCGAGTTAGGATGCCCAGGGCGCCTAGCGAAGGATTTATGGGCGGTCTCAGACCACCGCCCACGCCTCCACGCGCCCACGCCCCCCAGGCCTGTACCCTAACTCCGCCCCCCACCCCCGCCCCCCTCCGAATCTCTGTCGTGGCCTTTTCTTGTCTCTTGTTAGGAAAAAGGAATTGAGAGTGATAGCGCTGGGGCTGGCTTGAAGTGACTAGATTTAACAATATATATATATATATATATATATATATATATATATATATATATATATATATATATATATATATATATATAGATAGATAGATAGATAGACTGATAGACAGTAATTATCCTTTATATGCTTTCCGGGTCTACCTGTCCCGTGAAAATATGACAGGAATAGTGAAAGTACTTTTCCAGTTGCCTCGCACTGACGTCATCTCAAGTAAATTAAGTTACAGGTTTATAAGCCACTTCCCATATACTATGTGAGTTACATACATAGGGAAAACATATGGAAATACGCTATGTTTTACCCAGTAGAATAATTTATATGATTTTCTCAATTTAATATTTACTCTGGTTAGTTTTCAATAACTTAGTTTTTCCATATTTTGATATTGATTTTATTTGCCGAATGAGACAACTATCGTACTATATTTCAAAACGTTTTATTGTAAAAAAAAAATCACGATTTTCTACCGTGCTTTTGCATAGCAATAACGCATTTAAACAACGGCGTATACCATTAATAACAAAACAGTTTTTTTTATCTCCCACAAAATGCAAATGCATACACTAATTAAAAATGAAAGATTCATGAGTGCAGTTAGAATTCATAGGTTTGATGGCGTACCAAGTATTTTGCGCAAACACAGAATATAGAATCTCTCTCTCTCTCTCTCTCTCTCTCTCTCTCTCTCTCTCTCTCTCTCTCTCTCTCTCTCTCTCTCTCTCTCTCTCTCAGATGGGGACATTCTCATGCATAAGACCAGTTCGAATTCATACTTTTGAGGGCGTACCAAATAATTTGTCCAAACACAGAATACACTCTCTCTCTCTCTCTCTCTCTCTCTCTCTCTCTCTCTCTCTCTCTCTCTCTCTCTCTCTCTCTCTCTCTCTCTCTCAGATGGGGACATTCTCATGTATAAGGCCAGTTCGAATTCATACTTTTGATGGCGTACCAATTAATTTGCCCAAACACAGATTACACTCTCTCTCTCTCTCTCTCTCTCTCTCTCTCTCTCTCTCTCTCTCTCTCTCTCTCTCTCTCTCTCTCAGATGGGGACAGTCTCATGTGCAAGTCCAGTTCGAATTCATACTGTTGATGGCGTACCAAGTAATTTGCCCAAACACAGACTACACACACACACTCTCTCTCTCTCTCTCTCTCTCTCTCTCTCTCTCTCTCTCTCTCTCTCTCTCTCAGATGAGGACATTCTCATGTATAAGTGCGAAGGTCCCCGTCTTTTCAGACAGCCATTTTCTTTAAGCAGATACGTGTTAAGCAGAGCTGACACCATGTCAATAACCTCAAGTGATGGTCGCTAATGAGTTTGTCCCCCCCCCTCCCTCCTCAGCCGTCTCCCAAGGTGGGAACTCTTCCCCCCCTCCCTACCCCCTGCCTTCCTCCCAGGGGCTGGGAGACCAGCCAGTAGCAATGGGGGGGAAGGGATGTTTTAGCATAATCGCGCTAGAGAAGAAGGTCACGCCAGGTCATACCAGGTCACCGCAGGTCATCCTAGGTCACTTAGTAGAAAGAAGCTGATGCTGTTATTATTGCTGATGCTTTTGTTATTAAGTTAATGGCCAAAATTAGCCTTATGTCAGCACAAGCTCCTGCCTCTAGGAAAGTCCTACTTTTTGTTCTTGTAGTGAGTGAATATTGCTCTGGCATCGACTGACAGGTTCAATTACTGTCTCATTTTCAGGGGGTGGACTGTGGACGCTGAGTTCGTCTAGAGTGGGGAATGATAGTAATGCAACTCTCTCTCTCTCTCTCTCTCTCTCTCTGTCAAAGGAACTTCTTTTTCTTTCTCTGAATATATCAAATATATATATATATATTTCTTTATATATATATATATATATGATATATATATATATATGTGTGTGTGTGTGTGTGTGAAAACTAATAGATGAAAATAAGAAACAGAACATTATTATCTAAACTCAGATCATCTTTGCTAGATTATTAATATATTACCAATTATCGTGAAAAAATACTTTAAAAAACAATATAAAAAGAAAGAAAGAAGACCCTTGTCTGTGTACCCCTTACGTATAGGTACACGAGGTTCGGCTTATTCAAAGGTAAGAAGATTAATACCTGGATTTAATCAGCGCCCCTGGCCCCTTCGGTGGTGTAATGATTTAATTTTTACGAAAATAAAGTGCGTCTTCGTCGTCCATTCTCGTACGACGTAACATGACAAATAAAACTCATTTCATTACGTAGTAGTTGTTTGACAAATCAAAAATAGTTATGTTGTGTTTTCCTGATCATTTTCCAAAAAATTATGGGAAAAAGCAAAGCTTCTTTCTGAAGTCTGTTTGCTCTGAAACACATTTCAGGTCAGGTACTGTTCAGAAATATTCTTATAATATTACAGAAAAACGTAGCATGGAAAATTTTCGTAGGCAGATAATTATACAATATATTCAAGATATTATTTTTATTATGCGGCCTAAATTACACGTTGGAAAGTAGTTTCATTCTGCTAAGAATTAATTTCCGTAGATCATCTGCGGAAGCTTTGTGGAATCTTGCTAACAACCTCTACACACACACGTATGTGTATATGTATGTATATATATATATATATATATATATATATATATATATATATATATATATATATATATATATATATATATATTATATATATATATAAAAAACTATTCAATACATGAGCACTTGTATCACAGAAACAAATTTCTGACTCACATCGGGATCGAATCCAGGTCTCTCAGATGTGGGTCAGTTGGTATCGCCTTTGCATTTCGTTTCACCCGGGTTCGATCGATGTCAGTCAGAAATTTATATATGTATATGTGTAGTCAGATATATATATATATATATATATATATATATATATATATATATATATATATATATATATATATATATATATATATATATGTATATATATATATATATATATATATATATATATATATATATATATATATATATATATATATATATATATATATATATATATATATATATATATATATATTATATAGTTAGTTTGCGTTTCGTTTGAGAGACCTGAGTTCGACTCCGATGTGAGTCAGAAATTTATATGTATATAAATTATATACATATAAACATGAGTGTGTGTGTGTGTGTGTATTTATAGATGCAATTGCTGACGACCTTGATCAGCAAAACTGATGACAGTAACGTGAATAATATTATTAATCTTTTTATGATAAAACTAAAGAACAAACTGACGTCACAAAAAAAGTCTAAAAATAACATAAATTATTAAGACAAGCGTTGGGTTCACCGCCTGGCTCCTTGAGAATATTGATTATCGAGTCAATAAAATTAATTATGTTTATCTTTGACTCCCAAAAGCTCTTTCTAGGTCACTAATTGCCTTGATTCTGAAGGTGAACATTTGGTACACTGGTGAGTTTTGGGTATAAAACGCATTCTGTGGATAAACATTACTCTATAAATAGTATTCAAAGTCATGAACTCAAGAGTCAACAGCTGTGATAATTTCTTAATAAGGTTCTTGAGCAGGCTGTGGAGTTCTCTGCCTTCCTCTGTGTTTTCAGAATCTGCAGACCTGCCTCTTTTTATGAGGTGTTTTAGACCACCATTTTCGAAGCGTCAACAGCTGTGATCATTTCTTAGTGATGTTTCTTGAACATGATGTGGATTTCTCTGCATTCCTCTGTGTTTCCGGAATTTGTAGACATTGCTAGACCTTCATCCTTTTTTATAAGGAGTCTTAAACCATTTTTGAAAAGATAAAGCCAGCCATACATGTTTCCGCCTCTTTACCATTTACAGGTAGACAACGTGGACAGATAGACAGAGATTGATTGTAGATAGCTATTGTATCTATATCAATATAGAAAGATACAGCTCCTGTATCTATCTATCAATATGGATAGATACAGCTCCCGTATCTCTCAATATGAACTTAAGGTTTCAGAGAAAAATCCTCCTTTTTGTCTTGGGAGTTGTGTTCCTCTTTGGGTTCAAGAAGAGACCAGAAACCTCTTTCTCTCTTTTGTCAACTTCATGGGACAACCAGGCTATAGATATAATGTGTATGCATATGTATATGATGTGTATTTATGTATGAACACCTAGCTGCCATCCCTTTCATTCCTTTCACTGTACCTCCATTCATATTCTCTTTCTTCTATCTTGCTATCCACCCTCTCTTAACAATTGTTTCATAGTGCAACTGCGAGGTTTTCATCCTGTTACACCTTTCATACCTTTCTATTTTCAGTTTACCTTTCAGCGCTTAATGATTTCATAGGTCCCAGCGCTTGGCCATTGGCCTAAATTCTATATTCCATTCCACCATCATACACACAACAATCTGGAAAAATACGTCTAGTGTCAGCTAACAAAAAGGAGTGCTAGCAAACATAAACTTTCGACTCATGCAAACGTAGGCGATACCACCAGCCCTTCTCACACTCATTAGCCGAAACTCCCTAATTAGGACTGCGAAAGGGCTAACATAAGCTGACTTTTAAGGACTATTAAGCCACCAAGAAGGTACTTAAGTCTTTTGTTTGTGCAATTCCTTCGTCCGCATTCTCTGCTAAGTGGGGCGAAGTCACGATTGTTGCAAGCAAGCCTATTTTTTGCTTTTGTAATCTGCTTTTTCTTTCTTGCGTTAATACCCAAATTTCAGGCTCGTAATTGATTTCATATTACACACAGACACACACACACACACACACACACATATATATATATATATATATATATATATATATATATATATATATATATATATATATATATATATATATATATATATATATATATATATATATATATATATATATATATATATATATATTATACTGTATATATATACTTGTGATAGATTGGTAATTCAGCTTTGCAATAACTGGTTTTCATAATTCGTCAACAGCTGAATTTTTCACAGTGAATTTTGTTATTGCTGTCGAGCACATAAAGTTTATGCTACTGGTGACTAATTGCGTTCTTATGTGTTTGTTCGTACTATATCCTTGTATGTATGTTTGTGTGTTTGTGGAAAAAGAGTTTTAGAGTTTTAGAAATAGTCATGAGAGAGAGAGAGAGAGAATCTCCTTTTAAATGTAGGACTGATTTTAAAAACGACTGTCAATCCTAAAAAGACAAAGTATGTTAGGATTGAATAATTCCGAAACAAATCCTCTTTGCCATTCAGTCAAATTTTCCCCTCATACTTACTGATAAGATTGAGAATATTGCAACTCATACTCATAATTCATACTTTATATATATATATATATATATATATATATATATATATATATATATATATATATATATATATATATATATATATATATATATATATATATATATATATATATATGTGTGTGTGTGTGTGTGTGTGTGTATATGTGTGTTTTATTTATATTTATATATATATATATATATATATATATATATATATATATATATATATATATATATATTTATATATATATATATATATATATATATATATATATATATATATATATATATATAACGATCTTTCGATCTTTCGAATTCAAAATCATTTTTCTTAATGATTGCATATATACTGCATAAATATACTGCAAAAAAACTACGTGTTACGAAACTAGGTGCGTGCAGCTGTCACTTCTGTATCTGTAAGTCAAGTAAGAGAAAAGTTTAACCATCCACAAAACAAGAACAACTTTAATAAACGTGAGAGTTTTATTTTTTCTTTGAGGCCACTGGACACTTTCATTACGTCTGGCTGAAGGATGATGTTGAATTATTGATGTGTTGTATAAACACCAGGTATTAAGAATGGTGTTCTTGCTGCGGATGTTTTGACCGTAAAGTCTAATTATCTTTCGCTCTTCAAACGAACTTTGTTTTAACGTTTACTGAGCTTTTGACCAACGGTGTAAAGAACACATTGGGTTGAAAATCTCTCTCTCTCTCTCTCTCTCTCTCTCTCTCTCTCTCTCTCTCTCTCTCTGTTACACACATTTTTTCAACACGGAACAATCCAGACATCAACTGTGTTTGCAAACTCTCTCTCTCTCTCTCTCTCTCTCTCTCTCTCTCTCTCTCTCTCTCTCTCTCTCTCTCTCTCTCTCTCATTTTTTCAGCATGAAACAATCCCTTGCTTTGACACAGCGTTTGCAGACAAAGAAAAAGTGAACTTTTGATAAAGGATGGAAAATGGGGCTGGAAGCCAAAACACCTTGACCCTCTGACCTATGAGTTAAGGGGAAAAAGATAACAAGGCAAAATTAATGCCAGTGTATGGATGTATGGTGCAATGCTGTCACCCGATGGCTAATATCTCTCTCTCTCTCTCTCTCTCTCTCTCTCTCTCTCTCTCTCTCTCTCTCTCTATATCTATATATATATATATATATATATATATATATATATATATATATATATATATATACACATACATATGTATACATACATATATATAACGTCTATATATGTATATATAAATCTATATATGTGTGTATATAAACTTATTTATATAGGCTATATGTATATATATACTGTATACATATATACCCTGTTCTTGAAATAAATATAACCTGTATATAACAGCAAAAATTTCAAATAAAAAGAATGATTTAGATTGCCTTATATTGCATAAATATACTATTCTCTCTTGACTGTGCTTTGCTGCTGTTTGTTGAGAGAGACACTCACAACCATTCCCCCCTTGCGTGTGTTCTTTATTTTGTCTTTTCGGCCATATTTGAAGTCGATGTTTTTTTTCAGGCGGTTGATTATTTTTCATTGTTCTTGGGTTTTTGGTCACTGATTTAGCTGTCACATAACAACCATTATTCTACAGTGTGGGAAAGTATGTCTTTGTGGTGTCATTTTTCACTGCTATTTCTTTTTGTAGTTTATTTTATGTTTCAAGGTCACGGGCTAGCACAGTGGTTAAATTCTCAACCTTTTTCCTCTTAATCTCAGGAGAGGTCCCTCAATCTCAGGAGAGCTCCCTGGTCTGGTCTTCAGAATCCTTTGGGCAAGGACTTGTAATGATTAAATTCTGTGAGGGTGAAATAACAGCCCTTTGAGAGTGCAGTATTACCAAAAACTTTCCTTGTTAACTCCTCCTGAAACCTTTTGTATTTTTTTTTTTTTTATAGTCTCTTCTGTTAACTTCATCTTTTATTTCGACCTAAAGAAATTTTTTGAGTCATTATACTTTCTCTTAAAGCCATTTTTATTTTACAGCCTCTTCTATTCCCTTCATCTTTTATTTCAACCTGAAGAAATTTTTATTGAGTCATTATATTTCAAGAATTATATTATAGTGAAATTTCTCTATGCAGTGTTGGTGTGAGATATTTTGTCTCAACATTCACAGAGTTGGAATATAAATATCGTTAACACCCCTCAGTCAACGAATCAGTGGCTAATTTCTCCAACAGCTAGTGACTGAGATATCCATTGAGCATCAATACAATTATTATTTTAAAAATTAGTAACATTTCAATATAAAAAACTAAATATTAAATCCCCCTCTCCCGCCTTTCCCTTCCATAAACGCCTCTCCCAGTACCTTAACATGATCTCATCCCCACGATAAATTGTCTATTACAATGCTCCTGTGTTTTTCGTCGAAAAAAAACAAATGACCAATTAAAAGTTTCCTTGGGATTCGTGTGGACAGAGAAAGTCATTTTATGGCTCGTTTGCTCCGAATCCAATTATTAAAGTTGATAAGGACGGGGAGCATAGCCTAAGATGCACAGTATGATTACCTTTGTGATCATCAGCCTGGCCTTGGTTCCCGGATAATGATGGCAATACCCTGCGAGGTATTGGGTACAGGAGGAGAGAGGGAGGTCAGCCGTGCCCCAGAGGATAAAAGGAAGTCGTGGGAACTAAAGAAAGCGGAATGATTTGGCGAAAGTATATGTAGGGCGTTGGGCCGTGATTTTGACCCTGAAGATAATTAATGAAGCCGAAAAGAATTTTCTTTTTACGAATGTTAGCTCAGAGGAAACGGCGCGAGAATTAGAAGAGGATTCCTCATGGCAAGATGACAAGGCGAAGAATACGAGAGAGAGAGAGAGAGAGAGAGAGAGAGAGAGAGAGAGAGAGAGAGAGAGAGAGAGAGAGAACCCTGAAATTGAGGATATGAGATATACGACGCTACCCAATTCCCTCGTCTAAGATTTGCCTCTTCCTTTTGTTCTCGCCCGCGAAGGCGTGGCAGATTTCTCTGGCTCGAATTAGCTTTCTTTTCGTGTTTCCGTCTGCAAAAATCATGGCGAGTCTAAATGGAGAGAGAGAGAGAGAGAGAGAGAGAGAGAGAGAGAGAGACTTAATAATCACTGGTAGGCTTTCCCTTTCGCGAGGAATAGTAATGCAGAGAGAGAGAGAGAGAGAGAGAGAGAGAGAGAGAGAGAGAGAGAGAGAGAGAGAGAGAAAATAGACTTAATAATCACTCGTAGGCTTTCCCTTTCGCGAAAAATAATAATGAAATGAGGAAAAAAAAAAAGGGATCTCCACCATCTTTTGAATTCGTGAGCTTCGAGTATGAAAAGAATTTTCACGTGAAGGCTACAGCTCGCTTTCATTAGCCAAAGGGCGTGGCTGGGACATCTTTCACCTCTTCATGCATGATATGCATGAATTATTAGAGAGAGAGAGAGAGAGAGAGAGAGAGAGAGAGAGAGAGAGAGAGAGAGATTTAAAAATCCTAGCATGTGAGAATTAGATAATTAGACTGTTCATATATATATATATATATATATATATATATATATATATATATATATATATATATATATATATATATATATATATATATATATATATATATAGAGAGAGAGAGAGAGAGAGAGAGAGAGAGAGAGAGAGAGAGAGAGAGAGAGAGAGAGAGATTTAAAAATCTAGCATGTGAGAATTAGGTAATTAAACTGTTCATGTAGAGAGAGACAGAGAGAGAGAGGGAGAGAGAGAGATTTAAAAATCCTAGCATGTGATAATTAGATAAACTGTTCATGTAGAGAGAGAAATTTAAAAATCCTAGCATGTGGGAATCAGATACTTAAACAGTTGGTGTTTTATCTGTTCGTCGGCTTTGAGTGATTCCTGTTTTAGGAATAAATAGGAATTGATTTTGCACTATACTCCACGTCGTTCTGAATTCTAAATTTGCCGCAGAAATTCACTGATTATCAGTCAAAAGCATTTGAATTCAGTAAACTATAATGATGTTTGAAATGTACGAAAAGCTCCACTCTTGACATAAAACCCCAAGCTTGTTTTGTTTCATATTTCCTTCTGATCTAATACATATCCCAATCAATATTTGCTTTCTGTTCCTTTCACTAACCTTTCTTTACGTACGCGATGATACTTTCGTCATATCTGCTGGATTTTCTTTTCTTCTTCTTTTCCTTTCCACTGAAATGATTGTGGCAAGTCTAGTGCCAATTATGTTTAGGTTTCGTCTTTTTGTTCTTAGTATAGGAATATTATTTGTTATTCAGCATATATATATATATATATATATATATATATATATATATATATATATATATATATATATATATATATATATAATATATATATACATATATATATTATATACTGTATGTGTGCGTGTGTATACATACATATATATTAAGATTTTCGAACTCTAGAATAAAATTGTTTCAAAGTGAGTCCTTGTCATATTTCTGCCTCACAGTTACACTGGACTAGCCACTGACGCCCGTTAATCTAGAACCTATGCCTGTCAAGTTGAGAACTGACAGCAAGTTATTTTCAACTTGCCAAACAAACAAAAGAACTTTCGATATAACTGGGAAAATTGCCCAGCAAATCAGTATCAGCTCACAATGGCTTTCAAAATGCAAAGCCAGTATCAGTGTTCTTGAAACTGAAATTTGCTTTTAAGATGTACTGCCTCTACTAAAACCACCGTAGTGGGGTAGTGCCGTCAGTGCACCTCGCGTGGTGCACCGTAGGCATTACTTGAGGGTCTTTGTAGCGTCCCTTCGGCCCCTAGTTGCAACCTCTTTCATTCCTTTATCTGTACCTCCGTTCATATTTTCTTTCTTTCATCTTACTTTCCATCCTCTCTAACAATTGATTCATAGTGCAACTGCGAGGTTTTCCTCTGTTACACCTTTAAAACCTTCTTACTGTCAGTTTTCCCTTTCAGCGCTGAATGATCTCATAGGTCCCAACGCTTGGCCTTTGGCCTAAATTCTATATTCCAATCCAACACCACCAACTCACCTGCAAGAACTGGCCTGTCAAAATCGGCAAATTTTAACTATTTTTGACATCATCAGCTTGAAAGCAGCAAAAAAAAAAAATAAATAAATAAAGGCAGATTTTGCTGAATTTTGGACGTCCCAGCACAAGAAATGGAAAACTGAAGTACTTGGGAACTTGAGGTTTGTAAGGATACATTTAATCCGCAAGGCTCCTAATGTCCTCACATTTGAGACAATGCTTCTGAAAAAGCATTGCAAAATGAAGAGATTTTACTCCAGAGAATTCACTTGAGAAAAGACATATTCATACAACACCAGATCCAGTTGTCAGATATCTCACCACTTGGGCCATTACATCACTTGGGTTTAAGAAATGATATAAATAACAAAACAAAATCCTGTTTCAAACATCCTAATCCCCACCATCCAATGAGCCTAATGACTTTGCAAATGAGAGATTTTAGTGTAATAACTCCATCAGTTAATACCAGGAACTGTCAGGCATTTTGAGTGAACGACGTCACTAATCCGGCCACTCAAAATCAATTAACTGTTGGATTAAATGCCATAAAAATTCAATTCCACAATCCCATCAAGTTAATGAGATAATATGACAGCTTGTATTACCTCGTGACGTCATAATGAAGTTTAGTCACGTGTTTATCTGACTAGCGTTGAGACAGACATGTCAGGAAAAAAATGTCTGTCTGTTATTTTATTTTATTATTATTATTATTATTATTATTATTATTATTATTATTATTATTATTATTATTATTATTATTATTATTCAGAAGATGAACCCTACTCATATGGAAGAAGCCCACCACAGGGGCCACTGACTTGAAATTCAAGCTTCCAAAGAATATGGTGCTATGGCGTTCGTTAGAAAGAAGTGTCAGAAGGTAATGGGAAATACCGAAAGAAGAGATCACTTATAAGAAAATAAATAACAAAATTCCTTGAGAACAGCAGGTTTATTGATTTTTTAAGTCAGTCTCACTTTATGCAAATAGTAGGCATCATTGTAACATAAAATATATTCAGCACTGTATCATGTTGAAATATTGCACTGATCGCATCATTGAAGTTGCCAAATTACCTCGATAATGCAACAGACCCAGAAAAGTGCCTAATACATTTCCTATATCACTATAAATTCTCATGAAGCAGTTTCTGGTTATTACAAGTAACAACAATAATAATTACATAATATTACTGCATCATCAACTCACACTGTAGCCTGTTGTTTAGAATTGGCTCAACAATCTCTTCTTCTTCAGGTGTTTCAGGGAAGGGGGCCAAGAGGGGGTCACAGTGCCATCGAAACATGGGTTAAAATTTAAATAAAAAAACACAGAAACTTCCCTTATATTCCAATGCTCAGTGACTAACAAGAGAAATGGTTAGTTAATTTTTATTCCTGAAGCGTTTGCAAATATATAAATTTCAAGCGAAGATGCAATGCATTACTACCCTAATGCAATTCTTGTGTTTTAATAATTTACTAAGACTTTTATCTATTTATTTATTTATTTGTCAATTTATTTTTTCTTTTCTAATAAGTGGTCTCTTTCTGTACCTCCTGTTAACTTCTGTTACTCCTTTCAAACGAACACCAGAATATTCTTTGAAATCGCGAGTTATTATTATTATATTCATCTTCTGTATATAAATCCTTTGTATATAGGTACGTATAAAGTGAAGACTAAATATATGATTGAAGACACCCGTTTCAATATAGCTGATAAGCAAGCACTGAAACGAATTTTGGGGTTCGTCGACATCTAGTATACACAGAACGTGTTGTTTAGAAAAGATCCCGCCGTTGTTTTAGTGGAAATTGCAAGGGTGAGATGAAATCTGGGATGGCCATCACTCGGAGTTTGATGGATTCGTAAAACTCGGCTATAGATAGCACTTAGGTTGTTGATTGACCCCAAAAAAGGGAATATTGCGATTCGAGTACCTGAGAATGAGCGGGGGTGGTGTGCATAAGGCGGGGGGGGAGAGAGAGAGAGAGAGAGAGAGAGAGAGAGAGAGAGATTTGAAGTTATAATCATCAGTTTCTAGATATCAGGAATATAGGCGTACGTAGAACCTCAGGGTTAAATTCAGATCTTTACCAGTGCTCCCTATTTTTTCACTTATGTTGCACAGGAAAGATCTATTTACGAGCGGGGGTGGTGTGCATAAGGGGAGAGAGAGAGAGAGAGAGAGAGAGAGAGAGAGAGAGAGAGAGAGAGAGAGAGAGAGAGAGAGAGAGATTTGAAGTTATAATCATCTGTTTCTAGATATCAGGGATATAGGTTTACGTAGAACCTCAGGGTTAAATTCAGATCTTTACCAATGCTCCCTATTTTTTCACTTATGCTGCACAGGAAAGATCTATTTACACTCTTCAGTTTAAAGATGTTTATAAGTTATATACTTGCAGATTATACGCTTAAAGTTAAACTTATTTTGTATTTCAACTCTGTACACAAACTGAAATGTAAACATTGTGACAAGACATTTCATAAATTTTAGGTTGTGAATTTCATCAAACGAACTGCATCCCTGCTCTCTTTACAGTACATTCGTCTTTCTTCTCTGCTTTCTATATACCTGACTTTCTTTCATGGGGGGAAGTTTCCTTTCCAAAGGGAGAGCAGCTCGCATTTCTCATCTTGGTTCTTCCTCTGTTCCAATTCGCCATTCTGCTCACAAACATTTCCTGCTCGTAATGAAGGTGTGTCAGTAATTGTGTTTACCTTTCTTCTTTAAATGTCATACTGGTTTAACCTGGTCCACTAAGCTACCGCCCATTATCGTGAGAACATTCGAAACATATTTTTCTTTGGTCGGTTTCCTCACTTTAGGAAATACGTTGCTAGAACCTAATTCGTTCAGGTTCCACTGACCAAACTTCCTACTTACCTTCAGCGTTAAAGTTTATTGCAGAGTCTTGTTTTACTCTCCTTTTCAGTTCTTTAATCTTTATGTATCTGTTTTATTTATTTATTTATTTATTTATTTATTTATTTATTTATTTATTTATCTGTCTATCTGCAATACCTTAACCTCCTTTCATCCATCAACTCTTGATGTTCAAATTCGAAAGATCAAACAAAAACCAATTCTGACGTCTTAAACCTACTGCAAGAAGATTAAGGTATTTGACTTCCACTCTGTAATTTCCTGCTGTTTTACCCGTCCCTTTTTGACATACGGATCAATAGATCCATTCCCTTCACCTGTTAAGCAAAGTGGATCGCAGGTATCACTCTCTCAGCCAAACGAACCCTTTACCACTTTATCTTAGATCCTATTAGTTTCAGAACGCCTTCTCTGCCGTCATGTGGCCTCCCTGATCCTCTTCTTCTTCAGGCACTTTCTAATTTCCCCTCTGGGCTCAGACCCGCGGGTCTTTCTCTCGTTTAGGAAGCCCAATAATTCTTACAAGGATCAACAACATTGTACAGAGATCGCCTCTCCCCAGATCAGCCTTTCCCTTACTTTGGCTCTAGGATTAGACTTTTCTTTCCTGGCGCCTTTTTCTGTAAGTTTCTGCGAGGCGGATAAGGCGTGGGGTATCAGCATGAATTTTAAGGAAAGCTTTAAGACTATATTTCGTTATTACAAATCACTGGACGCGTTTAGAGCAAACTAAAGTGTGTCTTTTTCTCTCTCTCGCTCTCTCACAAGAGTGGAAGGGATCACCGACCTTTTATTTTTTGTCAGTGTTCAGAAGTTTTTGTAAAGATACTCACGTCCGTGGTACCATTTCTGAGACTGCGCAACATATAGCGTATTTAGACCGAATCATGACTAACTGCTCTCTCTCTCACTCTCTCTCTCTCTCTCTCTCTCTCTCTCTCTCTCTCTCTCTCTCTCTCTCTCTCTCTGTCTAGTGTGTCCATCTGTCTGCCTCTCAAGAGAAAATCTTTTTCAAGCTGTCAAATTTAATCTCTCTCTCTCTCTCTCTCTCTCTCTCTCTCTCTCTCTCTCTCTCTCTCTCTCTCTCTCTCTCTCTCTCTCTCTCTCTCCTATAGAAGCACTTTTACAGGGAATAACGTTATGGTTACCATTCCTTTACATTGATTTCTTCTTGTTCTCATTACTGAAAACTTAAAAACATATTTATTCTTGACTAAATAAAGTTTATTTTTCTCCCAACAGATGGCGCCTACGTTTACGGTCAACCGCTACATCTGGGTTACGACAGACACCTTGAAAATCCAACATCTGCAGGTAATTCATTAAACACCTGTCTCAACCTCGATTTTAGTCAGTTTTTGGTCCGAAAAGACTGACATTTGACGGAATCCAAATGATGGATCGCTTCTCTTGTCATTTGGCCTCAATTTTATATTCCATTCCGTTCCAGTAAACTAATTCTTGTATGTTGAATGTGTGTGCAAGTGTTGCAGAAGAGAAGGAACATACGAGGGTTGATTTGAATAAAGAGAAAAATCTGGATGTTTTGGAGAGAAATCTGAATGTTTATGAGAGAAATGCTGGATGTCTTGGAGAGAAATCTGATCGTTTATGGGAGAAATCTGAGTATTTTGGAGAGAAAACTGAATTTTTCGGAGAGAAATGCTGGATGGTTTGGAGAGAAATCTGATTGCGTGTGAGAGAAATCTGAATGTACTGGAGAGAAATCTGGATGTTGAGAGAAATCTGAGCGTACTGGAGAGAAATCTGGATGTTTGGAGAGAAATCTTAATGTACTGAAGAGAAATCTGAATGCATTGGAGAGAAATCTGCATGTGTTGTAGAGAAATCTGAATGTATTGGAGAGAAATCTGAATGTTTTGGAGAGAAATCTGAATGTTTTGTTGAGAAATCTTGAAGTTTTGGAGAGAACTCGAGATGTTTTGTAGAAAAATCTGAAAGTTTAGGAGACAAATTTGGCTGTTTTGGAGGGAAATCTGGATGTTTTAGAGAAAAATCTGAATGATTGGAGGGAAATCTGAATATTTTGTAGAGAAATCTGGAAGATTTGGAGAAAACTCTAGTTGTTTTGTAGAAAAATCTGAATATTTACGAGACAAATTTGGATATTTTGGAAGAAAATCTGGATGTTTTGGAGAAGAATCTGGCTGTTTAGGCCCACTGTGAGACAGCGCGCTTGTGAATATGTATGTAAGCTTACGTCATCCCCAACGCACGCACGCATTCACGAACACTACACGTGTTTAAACAAATTTCTGTATACATACAGTATATATAAGCACACTTAACCCTGTAGAAAACGCCCGGATGACTGACGTGTGTGTGTGTGTCTCTCTCTCTCTCTCTCTCTCTCTCTCTCTCTCTCTCTCTCTCTCTCCTTTACATACAAGAGATCAAAGCGATCTCGTCTGTCAATAGTTTCGATAAGAGGAATGGCGTCCTCCGATTCGTAATGAGGTTTTCGTTCTCCGAAAATATTTGAATGTCGTTATCCGTCCGCCCTGCGAGGTGGAGCGGAACTAGTTATAAAGACGAGAGAGAGAGAGAGAGAGAGAGAGAGAGAGGTTGGAAATGCTGAGAATACTTTGATTTTTCTCAGTATCATGGGCCATAGAGAAGAACACGTCACAAAGACAAAAATATAGTTCAGTGTCACGTGACCTTTATTGATCTTCTGGACGAAACGGTGGACGCAGAATTTGAAAACGGAGGAGATTGTCATTTTACTGAAGATCTTATGATTGACAAGACCTTTTCATTGAACTTTTTACAATTTTTAATGTCCTAGGTCTCATTCTATCACGAGATCTTAGTGGTGGACACAGATTTTGGAAAAGAAATGAATCCTTGTACTAGAGAATCTTATGAATGACAAAACCATTTTATTAAACCATTTATTATTCTAAATGTCCTAGATCTTATTTTGCCCGAGATCTTATTTTTATTTGTTTTAATAAATTTAAATTTATTTTATTTTCTTATTTTTTGTTTTATTTTTTATTTTTTATTTTGCATTTATTTTTGTTTATTCGTTTTTATTATTTTGTTATTATTTGTATTATTTCTTTTAAAAAATTCAAAGATTTACAAATTTCCTCTTTTTTTCAAGAAGATTGTCTTCTACTAAAGAATCGTACGAATGACAAGACCTTTTTAATAAACTGTTTACAATTTTGAATATCATAGGTCTTATTTTTTTTTGGTCTCGAGATCTTTCAGATTTAAAATGTCCCCTTTTTGAAATTTGTTGAACCCAGTTGTTGGTTGTCAAAAAAAAAAAAAAAAAAACGAAGTAGACTTTCTGTCAGAGTTGTTAATAATGAATCTTTGTGAATTTGAATATTTGAAAGCCAAATAATTTACTTTCAATTGCCGTGATTTTTTTTATTCTTTATTTTGTTTTTGCCGTTTATGTGTTAGTCGCATTCATTCTTGCTTTTAATTCATTGTTTTGTTTCTTATAGTTATTTTTGTTATACATATTTCCCATATTTATATCATAGTTCTTTCTCATATGTATATGTACAACAATGTATATATATATATATATATATATATATATATATATATATATATATATATATATATATATATATAATACATATTTACTGTATTGTATGTATGTAGGCGTATACGATCTGCATCCTACAAAATTATCTTTCCCTTTTTTTTATTGTAAGCTATAGGTTCCGAAAGACTGGCGTTGAGAATTAATAAAGCCGGGGGGGCTCGGGGCTGGGGGTGTGGTGCGGGGGGAAGAAAGACAGACGGCCTATTACCGTCTCTTAGACGCGGGAGACCAAGCGGAGACTCACCTAAGTGACGGGAGACGTCTAATTCTATATAAACTGCCGAGCTTCCCGTTGATGAATTAGCGGAGACAAACGCACAGAGAGAGAGAGAGAGAGAGAGAGAGAGAGAGAGAGAGAGAGAGAGAGAGAGAGAGAGAGAGGCTCCTTGAAAGTGAATTCAAGGAAAAGTTCTAAGGATCACCCTTACGTAAACTTAGGTTCGCGTCAGAATATGAACTTAGATATTTTTTTTATTTTCAGCAATGAATACAAACTTAGTTTTCCTTAAGTTCCTCCCTTCAAAGCACACAGACTTGTGCTGTACAAACAGCACATTCAGACTTCGAGAATTAATTTTAATCAGTCTTATCTCTTCTGTTCCCTCACAGACACAGTCTCCTTCGAGAGTCTAAACGGGCTATCAGCGGACGGAGGAATCAGCTGGGATGTGGCTGGCAGGGGTCTTCAGAGTCCAGACGCCCCTCTTCACTCCAGCTTGCTCAGCAGCAGCAGCAGCAGTATCAGAAACGACAAAACCCTGAGTCCCAGGAACCGCCTGCAGACGATCGAGAGGCCACCACTCCCCTCCCTGTACATCCCCGAGAGATATATGGTGCCTCCGGAGGAGAATTTTTTAAGGGAGCTAATATTACACTCTGCTGCCTCTGCGGAAACTCGAGGGACTGGGGGCGGCGGCGGTGGCCTGTGGAAGAAGCTGGTAGCTTCAAGCGATTACATCTTGCCTGAGACCAATGCTGATCAAGTTGATTTGAAGTGAGTATAGAGGGTTTTTAGAATAGTGGGAGTTTTTTCTTTGTTGAGAATTCGGGCAAAATTGTTGTACTGGACTCTGTTAAATGTCACTTCTGCGAGGTGCCAATCAGGGCACTTGGAGTTTTTCCTTTGTTGAGAATTTAGGCTAGATTGTTGTTCTGGACTCTTAAATGTCACTTCTGTCAGGTGCCAATGACAAAATGCCAGTAATTTTCATCTGCATGAGCAGAATTGTTGTACTGGACTTTGCTAAATATCACTTTCTTAGTTTGTATTGGACTTTGCTAAATATCAATTTCTTAGTTTGTACTGGACTGCTAAATGGCCCTTTCTTAGTTTGTACTGGACTTTGCTAAATATCCATAGACATCCCCTATCTTAGTAGGCCATAACTGCACGAATCTAAAATAAATAAGAATAAAAAACTATTGCTATTGTAACTGACTTTCCATTCCAGGCTTCCCACTGTAGATTCTACAGCCGACAAAGATTGGTTGTACCAAGAAAATTCCCCACTGTACTTGAAGCCAAAGCGAATGTACCAACACTTCCCACAACAGCTGCAAAGAGGCCTGTTCCAGTCGTATGAAATGCGAGGAGACGACAGTCTTACAAAGCCTAGGATGCCAGCATCCAAGAAGTGGTGGGGAGGGCGCCCCCGCCCAAGGGGGCAGATGGATCGAAGTAAGTGTGTAATAGCTGTATTGATGATTAAGATGGTGGCATTGTTGTGGTGGTGTGATGACAGTTATCAAATTGACTGAATTAATGCGAGAATGTTTTCTGTATAACTGGAACGTATAGGATTGGTCTGTATGGGAATGATTAATAAATGATATAGGAATCTTTTAGAAATAGTGATTTTAAGAGGCCAGGTTGGTTTCCTTTCAGCTTAATTGGCAGTCGTCATTATAGATAGTTTCTAAGTGACGTGTAACTTACATTCCACATTTAAGTTTCAGAATTACCCCCACCCCCGTCCTAGATAAGTATAAATAAATTATAAATTTTATATTATTCAACATCTGAATTATTTTCAGGATCGTAGATTCGAGATCTTATAATCCTTCTGCCATTATATGACTTTCTGAGATGTCTAGGCAGGTAGTATTGATGAATAGATTAATGTGTAAAGTGCAAAAAATATTTCATGGTTTCTTTGTCTCCAAAAGCATCATTACTAACTATGAATGATAATCCTGATATAAATTTGAATGAAATTATGCAACAACGATCATTAAAACACCATCTTTGCAATCTTACTCATCTTAAAAGTCCAGTTTTTCTTTCTTGCTTTAAAGAAGTATTGCATTTTGACTCTCTCTCTCTCTCTCTCTCTCTCTCTCTCTCTCTCTCTCTCTCTCTCTCTCTCTCTCTCTCTCTCTCTCTCTCTCTCATTGTTTAACCATACAAATAAGAAACAGAAGTCAAAAGGCTCCACTAACAATTTAAAACATGGAAAACAATACATCTCACTCGCTCTTCTATTCCCTGAGAATACCCAACCATTTTTCATTAAAATTATTGTGCTGCTTTCTCCTGGAGTTAAAGAAATAATGACATTCCTCATGTAAATCAGTCTTGGACTGTCATACCTTCCTGTTACCAAGGAACGGTTAATGTGGTTTGATATCCTTTGCCTCTGAGTTCTGTATTAATCCAGCTACCAGCACGCCTTTTGAGCTGAGTTACAAACTTATTTCAAAGTTATTTGCTACCTAACTTGAGGGATAAATGTTGTTTGCAGTTAATTTCTGTTGTGACGAGTCAGATAACGATGCTTTGTGAAATTGTGAGCTTTACAGCGAAAAATTGTAAAATCCTTCACAAGTCGTCTCGCGTGTGAGCGTAGATTTTTTTTTTATCTAATTTTCATGGTATAATGGTCTTTTCCAAAGATACGTATTTTATTGTTTTATAAGGAAAAATCAGCAAAGATTTTATGAATATCTGTCGAGAATTAGCTTAGTGATAATTCTCTCTAAACTGCCCAAACTTTAGCGGGAGATGGAGTTAAACACTTTCCAGACGTCCTTATAATTAATATTCATTGTTCTTAGTCTAGATGACGTCATTCAGAATCTCAGGAGATGAGATTTGCGTGACGTCATCTGAGAGAGTCAGAATCTTCTGGCTTATTGATGTGATCGTGTGACTGAATAATTTTACAATTTTTACGAACATTCTTTCGTGAGTTCTTTGTAAACCAGTGTTTTATAAGCTCTGCAACAAACGTATTTCTGTTTTCTAGTATTTTAGTGTTACAAATGGTATACTGATACGCTTCAATAAACTATATAAAATTGGTGATTTTTTATTATTATTATTATTATTATTATTATTATTATTATTATTATTATTATTATTATTATTATTATTATTATTATTATTAACTCTATTCATATGGAGCAAGCCCACAGGGGCCATTGACTTGAAATTCAAGCTTCCAAAGAATATTGTGCTCATTAGGAAGTAAGAGAAGGCAAAGGGAAATACAAAAATGATAGTAATAATTGTGATGAAGACAAATCTCCTCTTTGGTGATTTAAAACGTTAACTTGTGACCTGCCAGGCCAACACTATACATCCACTCAGCCACAGAAGTAATAAGATATGCTACTGCATATACTTTTGAATCCTAGCGGCTTTATGCACCAATACCTATGGTTTTACTAACTCCCTACCCTACCCTACTGGCAGTGAACAGATACTTTCAGTTCTCCTACCCAAAAGGCAACGCGATGAAATATGTATTATATGCAGGCACTCTTTCCGAGAAACAAGTGTGGGTACAGTTGGCCTACTGTGACTCAAAATTATATACAGTGGCATATTGGTTCTTGGCAAATCCCCAAGAGGCAGTGAGATGAAATATGTATTATAAGTAGCCAGTCTTTCCTTGAAACACCTCCTCTTAGGGGGTTAGTGCCGTCAGTGCACCGCATGAGGTGCATTGTAGGCATTACTTAAGATTCTTTGTAGCGTGTCTTCGGCCCCTAGGAGCGACCCCTTTCGTTTCTTTTACTGTACCTCCTTTCATATTCTCTTTCTTCCATCTTACTTTCCAACCTCTCCTAACAATTGATTCATAGTGCAAGTGCGAGGTTTTCCTCCTGTTACACCTCTTTCAAACCTTTTACTGTCAATTTCCATTTCAGCGCTGAATGACCTCATAGGTCCCAGTGCTTGCCTTTGGCCTAAATTCTATTTTCAATTCATTTCTTGAAACAAATAGGGGTACAGTAGGCTACTGTGATTCAGGAATATATACAGTAATATATCTTGTTCCAATCTGTTCCCTCAAATATGTATTATAAGCAGGGAATCTTTCCTGGAAACAAATATGGGTACAGTAGGCCTACAGTGACTCAGAAATATATACAGTAGCATATCTTGTTCCACTATGTTTATGCCTTTGTGAATGAGTGGATATATTATTTTTTTAGTTTGTCTTTGTCATTTACTTCACAGGTGATAGAAATTGTTTATAACATTTGCGGAATGTATAATAAACATTACGCTTCAAATAATATTTGACTCACCATTTTCCTTTTTCTCCAGGAGCATCGCAGAGCAAGCATTATGATTGTCTAAAATCGTGCATCAAGGAAGGGAAGTTACATCCTATACAGTGCCACACACTTTGTTAAGTACAGGTTAGTAATGTTTCTCTTAGTAATGTTTCTCCCTTTGTGGGTACCTTTCTTAACATTACTGCTTACCAAAATGGTCGAGGGAGAAAGATAAACAAAATTAAAGAGATCTAATTATGTTAAATGTATTAGAAGTATATAAAACACCGTTGAATAACGTGAAGACACTGGAAAGACACAATATAAGTTGCTGGTAGCCTTCATTAAGTAAAAAGAAAGATAGAAAAGGTTTGGGTCTAAGTAGAGTCAAGTTATTTTATTTTAAGTGACTACATGTTTATTTCCTAGTATTAGTAAGAATGATAAGTAAATAGAGACTCATGAAACCAAGTTCAGGAGAGTTTTAGAGTTTGTGAGTATAAAAAATACTTTTTTTTCAGTAACGAAAAGATAGTAGTATGTTTTATCACTCAGTTATTAGGAATAATGAACAAGTGATCTGGTAAATTACTTTTGCCTCTTTGGTAGTGAGAGGCATACTTATACTCATAGTCATACTAAGAGAGTCAGCTTATGATCCATGGTATTATCTACTGAGATTATTAATCTCCCTATGAAGACCAGAATCTAATGGCTTTACCCAAACTCACTAGAGACCAGAATGTCAGTTTATTGTAGCTGTTACCCCTGAAATAGTGTATTTCATATTACTTAGGCCTACTCAGGATACAATGTCATTTACTTCTTTCCAAGCGTCATAATAATGTGTCCTATTAAGTGTCTTCCCTTTCTTTTTTCTCCTCAGGAAATAAAACAAGATGATTTACGAAGACCCCCCCAAGGAAATATCTATCGCCTCTCTGCAACTGTTCTTCAGAAGAGACCAAGAGTTTGGATTTCCAAGATTTGCGATATAATAACTTTAGACATAGTTTACCTTAGCTATTTTGGGCGATGGAGTATTTCTGTTTACGCGACCGTAGTTTTAAGGCAAGAGATATTATCCCCCACAGAAAAATATATATAATAAAAATATTTCAATATTTTGCTCCATGACATGTTAAGCACTGCCAGATCATGGAACAAAATGTAACAAAAAAAGTCTTCAATTATGGAGGGAAGTGATTCAGACCTCATAACAAATAAAATAAATAAATAAATTGTAAGGCTGGATACCTGGATTGAAAATTGCCAATTATTGTCGAATAATAATCTTTTTCTTGAGAATTTGAATCAGTTCTTGAAAGATAAGAAAAGATTTCTTTGTTTACCTTATTCTTCTTCTATTCTTCTTCCTGTGGATCACGGGAAGTTACAACCAATCATATTCTTGGATCTCATTGTGCATCTTGGCTGGATATAGTACGTATCATTGAATCTTGGCTGGAAGACAGTTTCTCTCCACATACCTTCAGCATCTTACTTTCAATCTAGAGTGCATTTGTGGTTACAGAAAATGGCCAGAATCCAAGAAGATCAATTCTAGTCCCATAATTCTTAACCATTGTTTACAGTGAGGGGGTAACGAGGCTGGTCCCTACTGACTGTGAACAATATGTCCTTGAAAGTCATTTTCACGATTCCATTTCCCTCGTTATTTCTCCCTGAGTGTGTTTCATGATATCACTAACGTCGACGTAGGTATTTCATCCATGGATAAACCTGTTTCGTGAAGAGGAAAGGTAAGGAAAGAAGTCAGATTGTGAACGAACGGAGGATGGTAAACTTGTAAAACAATTACCTGGAGTACAGTAACTCAGTTTAGTAATTACTCGAAGTAAGGTTTTTTTTCTATTTCAATATCCAAATTAAGAAGACAGACACAGGACTTTTATCTACTTTAATTTGCAGTACGCCTTATTTGTTTTTTTTTTTTTTTTTTTTTTCCCTCTACAACGTATTACCTGCCATCTAATCATCTTTTTTTTTCTAATCAACATTTATGTTATTTAAAACTCAGTATTTTCCAATAATTTATACTATTGCCCTCCAAAAAACAAACTTGTTTTCCAATTGTGTTTCATAACTTTGCACAATTATAAATCCAGTGATTTCAGATTATCTTTCCTTTGCTTTTTATTTTTATCTAAATTATTCAGCTATCGCCTCAGTTA
Organism: Macrobrachium rosenbergii; assembly: GCF_040412425.1. Lineage (NCBI taxonomy): Eukaryota > Metazoa > Arthropoda > Malacostraca > Decapoda > Palaemonidae > Macrobrachium > Macrobrachium rosenbergii. The sequence goes on from NC_089790.1 coordinate 15,382,456, forward strand.
TAAAAACACCAGCATGAAAATTCATGCTTAGTGTGTATTAACTTATTTTAACTTAGATTTGAAAGGTGAATAATTACCCACCTTTATTTTGGTTTTTCCTTCTTTAATACAGTTTAGTTTCCAATTACCGTGGCAATGAGATGACTGTGGACATCATTTTCCAATCAAGTCAAATGACCTAAAAAAAAAATAAGCATAATGATGCGTGCTAAAAGATAATAGATTGAAAAAGTAATCCCTTTAAATGACTCGTAATTACTTTTAAAAATTCCCCTTTAAAGGACTCGTAATTACCTTCAAATTCCCTTTTGAATGATTCGTAATCATCTTTTTAAAAATCTTAATAGCCTATGACGTGGTTACTGAGCCTACCACGCCTACTCAGGAAACTGGTGTCTTACAGTCAAAGAGGTACGGTAACGATGACTAGACTCATGACGTGTTTAAACTTTAAAAAAAAATACTGAATAAACAGCAAATCAGGCAGTGGCCAAGATTCTGTCATTTACGAAAACCTGAGTAGCCCTGATATGCGTACAGAATACATATTTGCTACTTGACGAATTGGTATGTTTATATCCACAGTAAGTCATATAATGAATAGACAGAAAACATATTATTGGTCTAGGGTGCAATTCCGATAGACCGTTCAAAACGAAGCATTCAAGTATTTGTCAAGTGTCATCTTATAGCATTCAAGTACTTGTCAAGTGTCATCTTAAACTTTGTGGTCAGATTAGAACTAAACAAAGACTGCAAATTTTCCATACGGTGAAATAGGCAAAAAGTTAAATGATTTCTGGAGTTCGATCAACAAGGGATGAATATTCAGACGACAGAAGGCTCTAGGCGTTTACAACCAGGTTCGTTAACAGGGCAAAGTGCGAATTTCCACAAATCAATCTTATTCATGGCTGTCATCATAACAAGAACTGAGTTTTTAAGCTCATTCCGTTTTTGGATCCATTGGCATTATAATATCTTTCATGCATTCATAATCAGGAATTACAAATTGGTCTGTACGTCACACTCGTAACAATTATCATTCAGGTGCAATGACCTATCTAATGTGGATATATAATCTTTGTAAATGCTTTTTATGTTTGAAGTTTTGTTGTATACTTGAGAAATTATAAAAATAAATGCAGCAAGAAGGAGAGATGCGTTTCTGTGACCATTATCTTTCTATTCCAAAGGACATTTGTCCCAAAATTTAATAAGTATTATTAAAAAAGTGTAAATTAGAGAAACATCCATGTCCAAAGGCTCTGAAAAAATCTTTAACAAACTTACTGAGGTAATACAATTTTAATTAATGTTTATATTCTGTATAACTGTACAGCAGTGATTTATTTTAGGTGTCTTTAAAAAAAACTGAAAAATACTAATGACTGAGATATGGATCGGTTGACATTGTAAAACAAACCTTCCGGCAACTCGTGACGTCACTCCACTCTGCGACCGTCACCTCGTGCCCCGTGTCCATTGTTGAAAAACACGTTGACAAGCAACAGGTATACCTCATTAACGTTATACATATACTGTTTTGTGAAGTGAATTACTTAATACCTTTTAAGGACACCATTCACCTTTAAAAACGGTAAGTAGGACAGTGATGTTATTATGCTGAATTTTATATTTTGTGTTGTTAGCCTAATGTGTACCATTACTGCATACCCTAGCCTATAGCCTAATACCCAAGGACCAAGCAGCCCAAGTTAGATTGGGGTTAGGAACGAAAGGTTACCTTATGTCGCTGTTTGTTCCTACGGAAATTCAAACCAGGGTGACGGTGCAGAAGAGCTAGCTAGAACGGTTTACCTACAGTATTTTTTTTTTTTGGTTTCTTATCAAGAATATGGTAAAATTGCAGTAAAAGGCAACACGGCCAAATGGCAAGGAAATACACTTTTCTAGGTCATTTTGATGTGTTTCGCACAAATTTCACATTAAAATTCGTCGTATATTGATAGTTTCTTAGAAATACCTGGATTATTTTCTCCCATTTAACACTTTTAGGGGCTCTGATACTGGCGGTGCATGTTTGTTGAAGGCCAAATGGATTGTCCCTTCGCTGTGTTTAGTACTGGCCTGGGGGAGGTTGGGTACCCATACATTAACAAGTTATTGCACTTGCCGGACGGGATATAAACCTTATTTTTTTGTCCTTTGGTCATACATAAGTTAGGGGCTGTGACCTGGGTACTTCTGTGAGAGGTTAGGTTAGGTTGTGTGGGTGTCACTGATAAGGAAATATGTTATTCTGATTGATTTTGATGTTTTAAGCACGGATTTCACCTTGAATTTCGTCGGAAATTGATGGTTTTTGGTCTACTTATGTACATGGAGTTAGCTCCAAAACCGTTAATTTCCAACGAAATTGATGGTGAAATTCGTACTAAACACATCAAAATCAGTCAGAAAAACATATTTCTTTGTCATTATGGCGTGTTGCCTCTTACTGCAATAATACCAATGGTTATTTTTCTGTAATTTGCTAAGTGACACGGCAGTAATTTTAAGCCGTACTTCCGCGTTGAGCTAGACTATGGCAGTTGACATTTTCCTGTTATTTTCTTGCTTAACAAGAATTTAAAGTAATATTTTGTCGGCCGGCTGTAACTAAACTGTAATTTGCCCTTAAAGACTACACAACGGGGTAGATCTCAGCCGGCATTCCGCAGCGAGCCCCCCACCCTCCTTCATAGCTAATACGGCAAAATTGCAATCAGTAATCACCCCTAGGGTACATTACAGTTTAGTTACAGCTGGTCGACAAAATATTACTCTAAATTCTTGTAAAGCAAGTAAAATAACATAGGAAAACGTCAATTGCCACACTTTAGCTCACTGCGGAACTACGGCTTAGAATTACCACATGGCCTACTAGGTTAGGTTAGGTTAGGGTATGTTAGGTTAGTATGGTTCCATTTGTAATGAATTTATAATAATTTCCCTAATGTCTCTCACATTCGCGGAACCGTTCCATACAGTTCGTGTGGAGCTAATACTTAGAAGTACCTATACATGATATTCCTTTGTTTTAGTGTTTATTTTGAATGTTACTGACTTAAATTTATTTGTAGCTGATTAGTAGTTTTGTTAAATACGTGACCCCTTGTACATCTTATGTATTGGGTTGGGAACTATCAGCTTTTTTGGTTGGGAAAACAAAATGAGTGGAAAACAGGAGTACTATAGGGTGTCCTTATGTGCCCAAGCACCCTCCCTCATCTAGCTTAGGGCACTGTAAATAAAAATAAATAGCAGGGTTGTTACCTCACTGGACCCACACTAGGATGCCAGGTCCTTACCTGGCTGGGGGCTTTGCCCCCTTGAACCCCCACTTTACATGACCTAGGTCACCAGGTCCTTATTTATTGAGTGCTTTCCCCCTGCCTCACCTCAGTCAGCATCAGAACTTGCAGAAGTGTGATAGCGCTGAATGCCCTTGGACTCGTCTTTGTGTGGTCTTGATTGTGAAGGCTGCTGGATATGAGACTGTCAAGGGTAAAGCTTCTAGGCTATAGTAAAAACAATGATACAGTAACAAATCCTATAGAATTTTGGTGATGGAAAGATATCTGTATATATATTGTCAGAAATACTCTTAATTGGTTACCAGAATGCATAATCAAGGCTGCAACCTATCTTGAAAGCCTTCAGTATTTTGTGTGTGGATATTGGACAGAATTTTCGGAGTGATTAGCATAAACTAAGAATTCAGACACTTGTAGACACATCACTTGTCACTTATAGTTATGCGCTGGTCACTGATAGGTTTTGATAGGTTCTTGATTGGCAGAAGCATACTCGAACACCTCTGGAGGAAAGCTCCTCCAATCGACGTTTAGTTTTTAAGGTATTCTCGAGACCATGAGAGTATGATGGTCTCAACATCTATACAACTAATTATTAACTAATGAAACCAGTTTCCATGATGGAAGGTGTGAACCTTCAAGGAAAGCGCCTTCATAATCACTCACTGAATAATGACACTTCTGCCGCTTCTTCGATTTTGGAACTTTTACTAAATGGATACAGTACCACAAGTGTGTCGTGATATGATAAAGGTGAATTGGACTAAAAACAGTCTAAGGAGTTAGGAGACATCAAGTGTCCCCAAAGAAGAATAATAAGTCTGTTACACTTCTGCAGCAAAATAGCCATGACTAAGAACTGAAGCCAGTTTTTTCAAACAATTGGAACAGAAGAATCTATCAGGCTTCAGCATTGCCCACATACTCAAATTTCCAGATGAAAATAATGAAGGATATTGAAAATATATTAACCATCCACACTCATATATCAGGAGAAAAAACTCCAGTCAGAAGCTCCACTTAATGAAACACAAACTTAGAACTTGGGAAAAGTCTGTGTGGCTACAAACATTCATAGGTAAATAACACGATAATGGTAAATTTGCAGTACATATAAGTTTGCTTTTTGAATTAAGCATATTAAGGAGACTTACACTCCAGTATTGTGAGTTAATACTTAAAAAATGCCTGTTTGTTTTTATGGTAATTCAAACCATCGCCGTTTATTTAGGGGTATTTGTCAGTGTAAGCGGCAATTCAGTATGCCATTAATGGCTTGTTCATATCAGGTGTGTGGACAAAGGACTTGCTTCATATACATATAAATTTTCTGGGAAAGCAAGCAGCATTGCTAGGCCTGCAAACATTCTAGGAACAGTTGGTAGGTCACTTGGTAGTGCTTATTAGCAACTCTACCACCATAGTTACCCATGGAGGGATGGCCTCCCTATCTCTCTGTAAGTGGCAAGGTAGATGCGTGAGTGGTTGGTGCTCCATGCCATCAAGCTCTCTGTTGGGTATGTAAGGACGGGGGTATGAGTGACATACTGGCTGGGTGTTTATTGGTTTATTGGTTGTTCCTTACTGAGATAAATGTACAGAATCTTCGAAGATGTTATTGACGCGTGCGAGCGGCAATGTAGCGTCTACACACAGACAAGTAAAACAGGGATAAAAGATTCAGACATCTGTGTTTGTTGGCAGACAAACAGATGGCGATATCAAGAGACATGATTAACATAGTGATGAAACATACATCAGTGGAAAGGCCATGAAATTCTACATATGGCCAATTGCATGAGATTCAATACAGATTAATGAATACAATGCAGTAGCATAATATATGTAAAATGGAGAGACGTTTGGCGTCTTCACAAACAGAAACACACATACAGTTTGATACAGAAGATTCGTTGGAACATTGAGTACATGATTAGAATGCTTGCATGGCAATGCAAGTAGTGGTGATTGTACATAAATCGAGACAACAATGGTTAGGGAGAAACAGACGGAAATATTGTATGGTTGAAATCGCATTCCTGTAGAAAAAGAAAACGAGACGCTTGCTTTGTCCTGTTCACTTCAATGATGACGATTGACGAACACAGACGTGTTTGGAAGAGGCAGCGTTGGGGCTCTTACAGGTACATTCCTTGCAAGCAAAATGTTTTAGAAGAGTGATCCCTCCACACCCAAATAGCAGAAAAACTTTTCAAGGTTCGGGGAACACTAGTGATCGACCCATTCTTCACATGGGTAAACTGAAAGCTCCTGGTGTTCTGCTCTCCCACTCCAGATCCCTGGACAGCCCTTGAAGATGTTATTCAGTTAGAATTTTTTCCTACCTGTACTGTATAAAGCGCTAGTTATAAACACCTAATATGAACATTTGCATTGTTTACTAATAAGATTCTCTTATTTGTCAGTGGTTCATCAGTTTGTTTCCACTTTGATACATTTTTTTCATATTACTGTGATCAACTCTTGGCTACCTGGTTAAAGTCATTTATTTGGGATGAATCATACCTACTGTTAAAGTTAGCTTATATCTCCATGCTGATAGGCAAGCCGGCATTTAAATAAAAAATCGAATGGTTGCATGGATGACTGTCTAGTACACCTGTTCTCCACCAGGTGTATTTTGAATGTTTTAGCTCTTGTCAGAATTCTCCTTGCCACCATTGTGTATAGGTGCTTGTTGGTATTTCGTGGCTGTTTGCTGCTATCACGATAATGTATATTTATTTTTCCTAAGGATGCCTCCACTGGAATCAAGGCTAAGAAGTAGGGATTTTCAAAGGACTTTCTGCTTAAGTTTGTTAGTATAGGAAGAGAAGGGAAGCAGTTAGATTACCAAATCAATTAGGCTAGTTAGGTCAGGTTATCAACCTGTCATTTCTCCCCCTTCTCCAGGTCCTTTGTCTGTAGTTATCCATACTCAGTCTAGGCTTTTCCATTGCTAATGCTTTAGTAAGTACTGAGGCTTCCTCTTTAGCTTCGCCTTCCACTCTCCTTTCAGTTCAGAAAAAGCGTATTGAGAATTTAGAACAGGACATAAACCTTATTTTGGTCAGTACAAAGTTTGTCTGAATTGGTTAGGGAACCGGTGTGGGTACCCCCATAGTGTGCGATCATTTTCGCATTCCCTTATAAGAGATAAGGTGTCGGTGCCCGTGCCTGTCTGTAGCCCAAGCCTAGGACTTCCCTGCCTCTCCCAGGGAACTGGTTCGGTTCTTGGGACAATGTGGATCTGTGCCCTCTGTCACCTGCCTCTGTTTTTCAAGCTCATAGTCTCATATAATGCGTTTAGCCGAAAGATTGTTTTAGTAAACATTAATCTTCGCTATGTATACAACTTCTGCCATCATCGACACCTAGTATGAGGTTGTTAGCACCGATAGGACTAATTATATAGGTATATGTAGACAGTTTTATTTAAAAATGTGTCTGTAGCGAGCTTTATTTATTCTGATGTCATCGTAACTCCTCTTCCCCCGCCTCCCAACATTTCCCATTTCCTTTTGGCGCCTCATTTTCTTTCACTCGGCTGCTGTTGCCTCCTATCGCCAGCTGTCTCCTCATGTCACCCTCTGGCGGAAGAAGAGTTTGAATCAGAGGATCTCCTTTGGTTTGATTGGCGTTTGCTGGAGTGTTGCAGTACGCTGTATCCTCATTTAGTTGAGGAAAGAGGCTACAAAGAGGATAGGTCTTGCTTGTCTTCGAGTATTTTGGCTCCCTTGAAGTATTTTGAGAAGAGAACCCATATTCGGGTGCACAAAGCTCCCTTTAGGTCTGCCAGGGCTTTTCTTCTGGTTTTTTTATGTGAATTCATGGAGTACCGCATCTTGTGATACTGGCACTTAATCAGCACTTAAACTGTCATCGGTAGAAGATTCACTTTCTTTTCTCTTTCCTGTGAAGAGACAAATTTGAGACTGACAAATTCTTTGGACATGCTGAAATGGGGTCTCAGTTTAGATTGTTGAAGTTTTTTCTTTTATTGAACTTTTGCTCAGTATATTGCCTCTTCTCTGCATCAGCTTAGAGAGGTTGAGCGCCAGCTTAGGGAGTTTGTGAAGCCAGCTTCAAGGGTTTTTGGCGCCAGCGGGATTTTAGCAAGGAAGAGTGTTCGTTTTTAACTCATTTCTGATGCTGCAGGCTAATGTTCTTATGCTTACATTAACTCGGTTTGGAAGAAGTGAGAACACTTATGCTCCTATCTGTAATAAAGGCTTATGCTGCACAGGTTAAGGTGATAAGGGAGGATATATTGGTACAAGTCTTGTATTATCTCTTTCGGGGATAAGTTCAACCCTCAGGTTCTGGTGGATGGCCAATTGCAAGCTTCCTGGCATGCTTGGAGAGACTCAGGAGCAGAACCTTACGTGGTGGAGGCAGTGAAGAAGAGTTATGATTCCTTATATGGTAACCCCCCCACTGGTTTAGTCTCCTATACTGTAGCTGTTCCTTTGTCTTCTTCAGCAGAAGTATCTCATTCTTTAGTAGGAGGTTGTAAATTAGAGAGAATGAAATGAACCACTGTGTTCACTCGGTGGCCCTTGCAACCAGAATTCAAACCTTTACGAAATTTGAAAGTAGACGTGCTGAAGATAAATGGCACTTTATGCCGTCTTTCTCAAGATTAAAACTAACTAACTTGTTTAAAAATTGCTGTCAGTTTCATGTACCTCAAAATTGTCATCTACTTGTCAATAATAATACGAAGTATATTAGACTTTTGTTGGCAATCTTGTTTGGTTTATCGCCTTGAGAGTAGCCATTTTGTGTATTGCCAAAACTATTGTCATGAAATCCCTTGAAAACATTATAATTCTGTTTCAGATCCTCCTACGTTGAGGAATTAATACTGAACAAAATTAATATTTTTATACTATAGCATTTGCTTATACTTAATTTAAATATTTACATTGCTTTGGTATAAAAAGCACAATAGTTTCTTGCCTAAATCAAGTGTTTCTCGTGACAGCCTGACGTCATACAGAGACCTGAGAACGAAAATTAAAGCTTATTAATACAAACTTAGTATTTACGCCAGTTCACGCATAGCGAATAGCGTCCACACGGAGTATTGTTTCTGTTTATGGGAAAGATGAATATGAATAAATATGAAATTTTATGCATTAATATGAAAGTTTACAACGTTTAGACATGAATGTTTAAGATGAAATTTATATAAATTTAATTTACTCCTGAACTTTATCTTGACGGTAGGCCTACAGAATGGGATATTGCTTGCACAGTTTACTGTTTTGATGAATTTCTCATTTCCACATAATAATAATAATAATAATAATAATAATAATAATAATAATAATAATAATAATAATAATAATAATAATAATTTTAAGTCTTAATTCACATGAGTAATGTTATGACGAATTGAAAACAGATTCGTTGTCGAACAGATGTGGTGATTTATAGACGGACACCGCATTTTAGCGAGTTTTCTCTCTTAGTCGGAGATGCCAAAAAACTGGATGAATAAAGTATAGGATAGATTATACAGTACAAAAAAAAAAAAAAAAAAAAAAATTCGACATTCTCCCAAAACAGCTCTTGCAACAGAGCGATGACTCTATTACTTTTTGTTATCTCGTATCTCCCTTCATTTCCCGTTGGCCATCGTGTTTTCAGTTTTCCTCTTTCTTAATCTTTGTTGTTGTTGTTGTTGTTGTTTTAGAGTTTCTTTTGGTCCAATTAACGATCTGGAAACTTGGAAAGTCACAAAGAATTGGTTTGTTTGCAAAGTTACCAAACGGTTCTGTTTACCACCGATCTCGGGAAGAAGAAGAGGAAAACAGAGGGAGCATGAATAATAATAATAATAATAATAATAATAATAATAATAATAATAATAATAATAATAATAATAATAATAAATACTTTTGTTGTAAAAGGAAGCTCGTTTTCCATTGTTAAAGGCTATAGATAGTGAAATAAAAATAGATTGCCTGTTGTCTTTCAAGAGTTACTGGAATAGTTTCGTCACGCCTTCAGTAAACCTCCATATCAATTAATTTATTTGTTTATATCATCTGGCATCGCAACGAAAGCGTATTTCCCATAGTAATTTTTAATTATAGTATACAGATATGTTATGGAGCGAAAAGAATGAATTTTCTGTCAAGTCTTCTGTGGATAATAGGCACGCTTTAACGTTTGTTTCGTTTTAGATGTGGCCGTTGCAAAGGCACTTCCATTTCCTTCCTCTCCTTGCACCACTATCAGACCAGAAACTGATCTTAAAAAGGTAAAGTTTATCAATATAGTACAGTTTCTGATTGCAAAATATTGGGAATTCTCACCTTTCCAATCCAGGTTTTGTAGTTTAGAAGGTCGGGGAAATATTTGGAATCGCATTCAGCGATTTAAGTACACCAACACCTTGTAGTATCCTACTAGTAGTAGTATTCGATTAGTTATGCCTTTGAAATGGCTCTTCAGTCAGTGTGAGCTGAAATCGATCAATGAGAACTTGTGAAATTAACTGGTGGTATGACCTTTGCAGCAAGCAGCAATGGTTCCTACCTATCATGAAAGAGCACCTATCAAAGGCTGATGACAAATTCTTACTCCCAAACTAAATGCAAGGACGATTCCAGTTTTTTTTCTCTTCTCTAATATTAAATGTAATACCCATTTAGATAGAGAACACAAATTTTATGCATATTTTCTGATAGGTATTCCTTATGCCAAATTTTCATAGTTAAGCAACAACTACTATTCTCTCAATAAACAAAAAACGGCTCTCATTTTTAAGCGAAAAAACAACTTCTGGCCACATATTGCCAAGGGTAGTCCAGATGCCTATCCTACAACACAATCAAGAAAAAACCTTTTCTGTAGGATATGTTAGTCTTCCATTTTGTTGGTATTTGCTTCTGGACTCTTAACCAGACAAGCAAGTTTAAAACTTTTGACTCACCTTGGTTTGGCTTCAATAGTTAGCCTCCAATGATAAAATTTAATTGAGTCATTAAAAATTCAAAAAATCAGGCAAATGAGTAGACCCTTTAGGCCACTCTTGTATCCAAAAAATCAGGCAAATGAGTAGACCCTTTAGGCCACTCTTGTATCCATATTTGTCCCTGATATAACTTTTCCCCCTCATTTCATCAGTTCAGCAAGAGGGTTGAGGTTATATTCTTCTGCTTGCTAACCTCTTCCTGTCCTTCGAGTTCTAGTTTGGGTTTGTTTTCTTATAAAGTATCTTCAATTATATGTGTGCACATGCATGAAGTGTAATATATGAGTATGAACAAGAATTATTATTATAAACACTTTTACATCAGCTAATTCATACCATCTTAACTTCTAAAGTGAATAATTTGACAAAACTTTTTGTGAAAATTTCTTAATGGGGCTTACTGCCATTGCTTGGTTTATGCTATCAGATAGTTCAACCAATCACTGAAGCATAACTCTTGACTCTCATAAGTGTAGCCTGAGGTTTGCAATTAGAAAACTGCACACCAGCTAATTAATGTGGCTGGCCATCTGGCAGTCTTGTTGAACAGACATGAGATATTACCTCTGAATGTTGTTCACGGTTTTGTTAACACCTTAATGACACTGAAAGATTAACTTTTCCAAGTTTATAATACCAAAACTCACTTCCAGATGTCTGACACTCACATATTATAATCAATATGTGATAATACATAAAACTGATTGTATTAAAACTTCATATTAAGAGGTTGTACATGAAACAACTGTAGTTTATCAATTTGAAATAAATGAAATACAGTGTACATGAAATAGCACAAATTTCCTTTTATAAACACATATGTTCATTGAAATTTCATTACTTGTAATTATAAAATAAGTCTACAGTACACCAATTATATACAAATATTATTCAATTAAAATTTACAATGGTAAAGTACACACTAGATATGCTGCAGTGAAATGCATAAAATTACAACAATGAAAAAGGAAAACAGAAATGGCAAGAAAGTGTGTAAATGTACCTCCAAAATTTTCAAAATAAAACTAAAATGGCTGTTGGTTTTTTTGTAAGCAAGAATATATGAAATGTTCTCCAGTTTAACAGTAGAGTTCTGGTTTCTAAGGAAGTTTGCAGTTCATATTTCGATAAAACGCAACATACAACCGTGATTTGTTCTGATATATTTCTTTTATACATTTTTATCTTAATACTCATAACACATACATTAGCCAAGACTGTCAGGATTTCAAGCAAAATCAAGCAGTAACGTAAGTTCAAAAACAGGACATAACCTAGACACATTAAATCTTACACATCTTCACTTTCATGAAACCCATAACAAAATCTGATAGTTCAAAATATGACCCTTTGAAGTAATTATTGTACTTATATCTTGCATGTCTACCTCTTGCCTACAGTTTACTGAATAAACATACAAGTTATTTGCACTCTCCATTTACAGAGTGAACAATCATCCTTAACAATTACATGGCTTAAAACTAGGCTGTATTTTCAAATAAATTCAAATGATTGCTGTCAAACATAACTAAAATCTTGTAGCTAAACACGACTTCTGATACTTGGGAATTAACAAATTTAAATGATTGCTATCAAATAACTAAAATCATTTAACTAAATATGACTTTGCTGTCAAATAACTAAAATCATTTAACTAAATATGACTTCTTATAGCTGAAATTAATATAAATTTGAATGATTGCTATCTAATAACTAAAATTATTCAATTACACATGACTTTGATAGCCGAGTTAACATGAATTCAAATTATTTATATCAAACCTAATCTTTTATATAAATATGACTTTGGAGTTGTAAACTTAAATGACTTCTGATATTTGGAGTTGTAAACTTAAATTTAAATGGTTGCTATCAAATTAACAAAAGTAATCTAAATAAACATGAAATCTGATAGTTAAGAGTTATGACAATGAAAGCTGTAAAAATTTACAATGGCAAACTAAATTGGATAAAAAAAAAAAGAGAAATCAGTGCCTATTAAATATTTACAATAATAAAGGAAGAAAAGCAACACTTAAGTGATTATAATTTACTCAGCAAACCCAATTATACTATCGAACTGCACATCAATACATGCAAATAAGAACTTCTCCAAAAAGCCTGCCAGCAGATTTTCTTAAAGAATACTGTACCTACAGATAAATGCCACAAGTTATACTTGACCAAATACCAATTCTGTGTGTATGTTCTCGTATTAAATATAGTGTATAAAGTAAGTTTCACCTACTAGACCCATATATGGAAGATCGAAAAATGACACTAACAGATACTGTGACAACGAGCACCACAAAATCATAGCAAAAAGGGATATTTCGACATGTTTGTATCTGGAATTCCAATTAACAAAATAAAACAATTCATCATTGTCTGTCAATGCTCTGAGTTTCAAAGTATGCTTACGAAAAAATATATGTACAGTATAGTTATATATCTCAAACACAATACTGAGAGTTTTAAAGGTTGCAGACATTTGCAGTGCTTACTCCTAATTTGCCTCTCTTGAAATGTTAATATCTTAGATGACATTTTCTCTATTATAAAGCAACTCTTACATATCTGGACACTACAAGAGCATAATGTATATTTAGCAATATGCTTTAGGAATAAGAAACACGGGCAGCAGAACATTCTGGAAATTACTGTAATCTTAACTTCTTACATAAGTGTCAGGCTTACGAAAAAAATGTCAATATTATGCACAATAACTATCAAAATGGAGTACAGTAAAATATACTTGAATCCTTTTAAAGGTTTCTGCACTAATTCCACATAACAACCAGGAAATTAACACTAAAAATATATTTCACACCAAATAAAATGAGGGTAAAAATGAAATTGGACATCGCCAAATTGGGATAATTTTCATTAATACACATCTCTTGCGTGCTTCAGCTATTACTATATAATGAGATCTTTCTAATCTATAATACAATTCTTGGCATACCAAAACGACACTAATCTCCAACAGTAGTGTAAATTGATCATCGGAAGCGACGTTAATAGTACCTCTGTCTATCTTTGCCACGTCTACCATAGTTGCCCTCTGGTTTATAGTTTTGTTGCCTGTCATTTCTTCTGTTCTGGTTATATCTATTTCCTCTGGGACCAGGACGATCAGCCCCCTGTTCTCTGTAGTCCTCTCTGTACCCCCGGCGGTCTCTGCTGCGATTGTCACTCGAATCCTGGTGCTCTTGCTCGTGCTTATAATCATCATCCTTACTTTCACTCTCCCTTTTGTGCCTGTAGGCCAAGTCTCTTCTCCTGCCCTCTGGCTGGTTGTTACCGTGCCTCTTATCGTCATTCCTGTGACTGTCGCTACCATCATCGTCATCATACCGTTCTCTGCTGGTCTGTCTGTATTTTTGTTGAGCCTGTCTTCTCTCCTCACTGTAATTTTTGTTAAACTGTTCATCGTCCCTTCTCCCTCGTCTAGCATCACTGTCAAAATCTCTCTTTCCAGGCCTGTTTCTTCCGCCAGAATTTTCGTTCTGCGTTCTCTCGTTATCTATTTCATCACCTAGGCCCCTCCTGTCCCTTCTAGCATCTTCTTTGCCTCTTCTTTCACCCTCACTGCTTTCATCTCTTCTTCCCTTTTTCTTACTTTTTCTGTCTCTTGCATCATCCTCCTCACTGACACTCCTCCTCCTACTGCTTTCTCCTACTAATTCAATCCTTCTATGTTTACATTGTTTCTGCTTCTTTAACAAGGCAGCAGTTTTCTTTGAATGTTTCAACTTCTTGGATTTCTTTCTTCTCTTCTCATTTTCTGAACCTGAAAAATGGTCAAATAAGCATATAGTTAAATAATGAATAGTGCCCATGCTAATTGTACTTATCAATAACATGAATACATTACTATTACAGATATCTCTATATATAATCTTGACAAGTCATCCTAACAGCAAAGAGTAATTTTGTGGATGGTTAAGCAATAAAAGTTAACCTTATTGTCTACAAAATCGGAGATCTCACAGTATATCTAGATTTTAACATAATCTTGATGGCACAATCCTTTTAAGGGCAGGCCCCTGGAGGTGCCAAACAAGCATATCTCCATATAGTACCGTGAAAATTTTGCATGCTAAAAAATATTGCAATAGTTAATGTATCTGTTCAAGTACTTTTCAAAAGGTTATGAGTAGATCTATTTTTCTGTGAAAACAACAAGAAAGCAAAGGAATACAAGTTCAAAATAAGAGATTAACCATACACAGCCATGCCTAATAGATTCATGTGGCTGACCTGTAGGATGTGTTTGTAAGCGAAGAAAGAAATACAGAACATGACAATTAAGAGAAATTGTACAGGGTGCTGGGAAATGGAAGAGTTATGGAACAAGACTGTTTAGAGAAGTTGTCCAGCGAGCTGGGAAAAGAACAAAGAAAACTGACATGGAAAATAGTTGAAGAGCATCGCAGCTTGGGGCCAAAGAATCTTAGCAAAGAACCATTAACACTATCTATTGTGTTTTATGGAAGACACTGTTGGCATTATCATGTATGGCAGTTTAACCAGGCAACTTAGTCAGTATTTTGACTTGCATTACAGTGGACAAAGGATAGGGAAGGAAGCCCTATAAGGCTCAATAACAAGGCACAGGAGATTCATCAGAGGTTAAGGGGAATAGAACAGGACTCCATCAGCAAACTGTGAAATTAAATTTTCTGTTACCAATGCATTATTGGATTGACTACTACAAATAACAGTAATTGAGGAATACAAAGCATATAAATTAACTACAAACATTAATAAACCATATTGCACTGAAGTTTATATACTATACTGGAATGAAATGGAAGATAAAATCTAGGCCAAAGGCCAAGCACTCTGACCTATGAAGTCATTCAGCACTGAAAGAAAAATTGAGAGTAAACAGGTTTTAAAGGTGTGACAGAAGGAAAACCTCACAGCTGCACTTTGAAAAAATTGTTAGGAGAGGGTTGAGGAAAGTAAGACGGAAGAAAAACATTATGAACGGAGGTACAGTAAGGGGTATGAAAGAGGTTGTGCAAAGGACCTCAAGTAATGCCTACAGTGCAACGGATGAGGTGCAGTGACAGTATTACCGCCCATGGGGCATACACTATATTATACAGTGCCTACACCACAGAAACGAATTCACTAACCAGATGAATCTTCCGAAGAAGAGGAGTCAGAGCTATCACTGCTGCTGCTGGTGCTTGAATCATCACTGCTGCTACTGCTGCTGCTAGTACTGCTACTACTTTCACTGCTGCTGTCACTGCTTGAGTCACTGCTGCTATCACTGTCACTGCTGTCTTGGGTTAACTGCTGTTGCACAGGAGCAACGACCGCCGTTGGTTTGGGCTGAAATGGAGGAGTTTCTTTATCTATAAAAAATTTATGTCATAAATGAAAAAGTGTGCAAATACTGTACAATCATACAAGCTTTTTATTCTCCAATAAAAACCTGTTTTTATTTACTCAGGCTTCAACACTAAATACAGCAGAACAGTGCTGAATAACTTTACATATCATTAAACACTTCAAGTTATTAAAATACATTTCTATTATACAACAAACATCTTTCAATACAAACCATCCAATTAAGAGATGCCCATTATGTGTGTGAAATACACCATACATATAAAAATCAAGATTTAAATATCATCAGTTTGTCAATGTAAACCTGTATTCCACGAAATCAAGCTCCTCCCATAATATTTAAATCTGAATTGATAAAAAGTTCCTTCACGGCAAAGAGGTCATTAAATGAAACAATCTACATGAGGCAACTACAAGAAAAATATCATGCAAGGAAGAGATAAAACCACATACTTGTGGACCTAGAGAAGGCATTCGACAGAGTACTAGGACAAACTATTAACTCGGTATTACAAAGGCACAAGGGCCCTGGTAAAACCAACCGAGCTATGTTTTTAACCATACTATAACATAAGACCTAAAGTGAAGACAGTGGAAAGTGTATTGGAAGAATTTGAGGTAATGTTGGTATTCAACAAAGATCAGTATTGAGCCCTTTGCTGTTTACCATAATAACTTACTCAACTTAAAGAGGGAGGCAGCTACAAGGCAATACAAAAGAGAAGGCCACACAGAACAGATGTTAACAGACCCCATGTTAACAGCAGAATCAGAACCAGACATTTAAAATGCTTAAAAATAAAAGTGGAATGGAGACAAGAGGAATGAAAATCAACTTAAGCAAAAAGTGGTAAAACGGATGTTCGGGGAAAAGATTTGGCAACAAACTCTGCACTGTGTACTGAACATAATACAGTAGATTGTATTACAAGAGACATTTAGGATTGCAAAACATACATTGAGTGAGACATTTTCAATGGTATTAAAACTGATACTGCAAAAGATAATGAATAAAAGAAACAAGTGATCCTTTTATCAACTACATTAATTCTTGCATGTCTGCTCAGCACAGACCAGAAAATACATGGAGCAACCCTACTATACAGCATGGATTGGTGCTGAAAATATAATCCCATATCTGTAGGGTATACCTGTATCTGTACTGTACTTACAGAGCCTATTTATCAAATGCATCTGTACTGTACTTACAGAGCCTGATTAGTAAAAGTAACAAATGGCAATTACATGATCTAGTTAGATTATGTTTTATACCTGTATAAGAATATATCCACCTAAACAAGAAATAAAAGCACCATACATACCTGATTGCGAAGGAATTCTCGGAGATCATCAGTAAGTCCCCCAAGACCGCAAGAGGTGAAGAAGTTGATGGCAAACCTTGTATTGCGAGGATTATCCCGTGGCAGCAGGCCTTCAAAAGCAGCAGCTAAAGTAGCATCCCTGAGCCTGTCATTCAACTTGGCCAAACTCATAAATTCAGCGAGCTCCTGCAATTTTTAGGTCGGCCATTAGGTAAACGTTAACACTCTTAACATAACGCATAAGTTTTTTGGTTTCCCTCTATCCTTGATAATTCTGGCAATAAGATATCAATAGTCTTTCAAAAGTAATTTACAGTAATTTAAAAGTGATACTCAAAATTATCTTCACAAGTACAGTAACACAGTTTAAAGTTAATTTTAATTAAAAATGTACCCAAGGTATACTATGCTTACTTTCTAACAAGATTTTCTGGTATGTATACAGTATAGGAGTACATACATTAAATAAAAAAAGACAGCACCTTTGAGTTAACAACCCTCCTTATGAAACTGTAAGGCTTAGAGGTTGGTTTTTTAGAACAATCATTTGCAGACTGTTCCCTTGTTGTGGGTGTTGTCTCCTTACCTGGTGGTGTTTGTTTTTCTGTAGGTTTAGTTGACGTCCGTCACTCTTATTTCCATAGCGTCAGTTAGGTTTAGAATAGCAGCGAGTCAGGTTCTCGGCAGCTTAGCAGCTTGGGCTTCTAGAAACAGTAGGTATTAGTTACCTGTTGTCCTCTGCAGCCTGAGGATGGTTTGAAGGCCAAACCATGGCCATCAGTGGAGTGGGGTCATTCCTGTTGGACAGCAGATCTGCTGTCACATTGACTCTGTCGTGACCACCTGTTTTTCAGATCTGTTCCTGTTAACAACCATGGGCTGTTTCAATGATTGTATGGCAGTTGTCTAATGATGGTCATCCTCTTTGACCTTTGATTTTTGGTCTCGACATCTCTACGAATATTGTCTATTGTGTTTTGTGCTGCACAAGGATGTACTGGTATTATTTATACTGTTGTATTGGTATTATCTATGCTATTGTTTTGGTACCATTTACTGTTTGCTGCTTTATTATTCTTCATTGATCATGTTGTGTGTTATTTAGTTATTTATACTATTACTTTTGTATTATGTTTGATGCTGCTTGATCATATTATTGTTTATGCTGTCTGTTTTGTCTATTTTTTGTGACGTAGCCAAAGTGTTGTTCACGCCAGTTTAAACAACGCTTATTTATTGTGCTGGTCTTTCACAAAGTAACTTTGGTTTTGCTACATCTGTTGTATTTAGCTGACTCATTTATTATGATTGTGATTATGAGATTTAATTTTTACCAAACCTGACTCAGTTGTAAATATGTATACAGTAAACACCCCCGTATTTGCGGTCTCACTATTCGCGGACTCACGTATTCGCGGATTTCTCTGTGGAACGTATCTAGCCATTATTCGCGGAAAATTCGCCCATTCGCGGTATTTTTCACTGAGAAATATTCATTAATTACTGTATTTTCATATCATTTTCATGACTAAATACACTTTTTGTGATAAAACTATCAAAATACTCCAGTGTAAGCATTTTTAGAGGGTTTTTTATGTTTACAGTATCAAAATAGGCAGTTCTAAGTGTTTTTTGAGGGGTTTTAAGTACTCACAGATTTTAGCTACCCGCGAGGGGGTGTGGTACGCATCCCCCCCAATACAGGGGGTTTACTGTAGTATAACGTATTGTAATAAATTAGTATTAAGGCTGTCTTGCTGGTTTTGTTGTACCCCTTGCTTTTGCTAGTCTATCCAGTCCCATTCTTTTTTTTTTGTTTTTTGGAACCTGTGGAACCATGGCTGGTTCATTGCAGAAACCAAACAGTCAACATACATACGACTACTTAAAAAATTAGATAAAATCAAAGAAAAAATTACAAACATATTACCTGGAAAAGGATCTTGATGAAAACACGAGACGAACTTGTCGTTTCATCCTCATTCAAGTGAACGTGATTCAAGACTTCCCAAGAAACTGCATCAGAGAACAGCAGGTGGGCAAAGAGACGTGCCACATTGCGCAGCTTTTCAGTCTCGAGGCGATGGCAAGTGTCGTAAGCGTCCTTGAATATCTGTTCGAAGGGCTCTTGGTAAACTTTGTTGATCATGCAGAAACGCTGAGCTAACAACCCGTAGAACTTCATGTAAGTTCTTTGCTGAGCGCAGCAATCAAGGATCATATGGCAAAGCTCTGGCTCCCAGCCAGGCTTAATCTCCCCCTTCAAAAGTTTATGAGCACATTCATCAACATCAAGTGACGACTGAATTGTTAAGTATACAGTGCGACGGAAGGCGACCATATTGGTCTCCGTCTGATCCAGGATCGTCTGTTTGCTTTCTCCTTTTTCCTCCTCTTCATCTGACTCCTCGTCGTCACTGTCGGAACCACTTGCAGAGCCAGCTTCCGAGCTGCTTTCATCGCTATCTTCTCCGAGGATTCCTGACCTAATTTCTTTATACTTTTCTTCATTTGTTTCATATTCTAAGTCATGCTTGAAAACATTTAAGATTTCTTCCCCTTCCAATTTGCCATCTAACTCGACAATGTGAGTGAACTGGTCGTCTTCTTCAACCAAGTCGAGATCTTCAGGAATTGACGGGTGATCCTTGAAACCATCTTTCCACACAGCAAATATAACCTCAATCATATACTGAACTCGCTGTTCAAGTTTGCCTTCATGTAAGATGTGCCTGAGTGTTTCAAAAATGATGTTCATTCCCCTAGGTGACACCTCAGTCAATTTCATACCACATTCTGTTAAAAAGGCTATGGCTAGCTCACATGAATTGTTCCTTGATTTGTCACCCATTTCAGACTCATCACTGAGGTCTTTAGCTTTTTCCAAAAGAAGAGTCAAGATTTCTAAAGCGACTACTTCATGGGCAACTTGCTGGTTAATCAAATGTGCAATAAAGCGGCATGATGCTACACAAGCATTTTTATTATTCCTTCTGATTCCCCTTCTCAGCTGTATGACTAAACGTCTCAATAATAGTTCCCCTATCTGAGGGAACTTAGTATTGATAATTGCTACCATGGCAGCATAAACGTGTGTAAATGAGGGGGAAAATGACTGAGCCTGCATCAACGACTGACAAAGAACACCCCGACCGCGAATAATATTTTCCTTAAACAATTCACGTACAATGATGCCAATGTTGGAAACGTTTACTTTGTTGACAAGACCATTGATAGATTTCTTTAATGCCTCCCATGCCAGTCTCTGAAAAGCAGCAGAGTTTTTGTCTGTAATTTCCCCCTGCATCATTTTCAACTTGGCGGGTGGGATATAGGCACCACCAGTTTTGGTCAGCAGGGGATCCAAGACTGGCTTCTTTATTGCATCAGTAACTGATGATGGGGCAGTGCTCTTCGATTCAGTTTCTGATTTAATACTTGACTTAGCACTGCCTTCCTCTTTTTCCCTTCCTTTCTCCCCAGCTCTGCCCTCTCTTCTCCTTTCCACATCCTTCTCCCCTCTGCTCTTTTCAGATGATTGTTCCTTGTTTCTTGGATCTTCTATCTGAATACCCAATTTGTCAGCATATTTATTCCAATAAGTGTCGCTAGTTTTTGGGCGGTTAGCATTCTGCTGACGTGCACTTCCATCCTTAGCTCGCTCGCGATCACCACCCCAATACCGTCCCCCAATGTGTTGTCGCTCTTCTGATCTAGATTTATTACTGTCCTCTTCATCAGAACTGAGATGTCTACTCTTACTGTCACCTCTCTGCTTCTTTTCAGATTTCGTGCTCCTTCTGTCTTCCGACGATGCATCTCGTTTGGCACGTGTCTCTCCGGGTTCTAAAGATTGTGAACGAGATCGAGAACCAGATTTGCTTCTCTTGCTGCGATTCTTGTCTACGTTTTCACTGTCACTCAAGTTTTCTTTATCGGCCTGACCAAGTGCTTTTAGTTTCTTCAACCTGGCAGCTTCACGTTCTCTCTCTATATTCTCGCTCCTCTGCCTGATCTCTTCCTCTATTTGCAACTGCTCTTCTAACTGTCTCTTTCTTCGTAGTAATTCTTGCTCTGTTGTTTCTTCATCACTCTCATAAAATTCTAATCCTCTGTCCTCTGAAGGAGAATCTCTGTTCTTGCGTTTACGCTTCTTTGATTTCTTGCTCTCCGTGTCTCGATCACTTTCTTTGTGCCTAGAAGACTCATCCTCCAGGGCCTTTGATTTCTTTGACCTCTGCCTTTCAGAACAGTCACTATCATTGAACGTGTCCTCCACTTTCCGTTTTCCACTCCTTCCATCCAAGGTCTGTGAATTTTCAGGTTTGTTGTGTGCAGGGTCGGGATCCAACTCTCTCTTCTTGCTACTCGAATCTTTGTCCTTTTTTTCTTTACCTGAAGAATCAGTGTTTTCTTTTGGGGACTTCAAATCCTTCCCATTGCTCTTAGATTTTTTATCTTTTTCTGTGGCATCTTTACTTCTCTGAGATTTTTCTTTTTCCCTGATATCCTTTTCTTTTAATACATCCTTGTCTTGTCTTTCATTCTTGCTAGAGCTTTCTTTTCTCGTCTTAGAACTGCTTTTCTTACTTTCCAACGTTTCTTTCTCCTTAGCATCATGATCTTTGGTTTTACTTTTTACCTCTTCTGTTTCTTCATTTCCTTTACCACATGACTTCTCAGATTCTGAGTCGCTGATTTCGCCAGCTTCTCGGACCCTCGGTTCTTTTGTTTTTTCAGGTTCAATGTGTTTTTCACTTTCTTTCTCCCCATCTATGTCTTTCCGCACAGCCTTCAATTTATTTTCGGGCAAGGAACTTCCAGCATCAGCTTTCGGTTTTTTATCCAGTTTTTCTTCTTTCTTGCCCTGCTGCACCTCAGACGAAGATTTCTTCGTGACTTCTGAGTCATCGTCACTATCTTTTACCTTAAGTGTTTCTTCTTTTCTCCCAGCAACTTGCTGACTGCGTTTTTCATCCTGAGATCTTCCCCTTTGCTCCTTTGGCATTTCTTTATATATTTCATGCTTTCCCTTGGCATTTTCATCCTCCTCATCCATCTTCCTTCTTTCTAAGTCATTTCCTTTACTACTGGATGACATTTTACTTCTTTCACTGTCCTCCTGGTTCTTCTTTTCCAAATCACTGATGACTTTCCCTTTTTCTCCTCTTTCATTTCTACTACCGGAAGATTTCTTCTCCTTCTCACGCTGCTTGTCGTCTTTTCTTCTCTCGTCAGCCTTCTTTCTCTCCCCTTCCGCCTCCTTTCCATCTTCTTTTCTCTTTTCTCCTTCCTTTCTCTTTTCTATTTCTTTCCTGATAACTTCTTCCTCATCTTTCTTCCTTTCAGCCTCTTTTATTCTATCTACCTCTTTTGCTCTCTCCTCATCCTTAAGTCTCTTCTCTGCCTCCTTCTTCTCATCCTCCTTCCTTCTCTCATCCTCTTTCCTCCTCTTATCTGCCTTCTTTTTCTCCTCCTCCTTCCTTCTCTCATCTTCCTTCCTTCTTTCATCCTCCTTCCTCCTCTTGTCCTCCTTCCTTCTCTCATCCTCCTTCCTTTTCTCCTCCTCCTTCCTTCTCTCCTCCTCCTTCCTTTTCTCCTCCTCCTTCCTTCTTTCATCTTCCTTCTTCCTCTCTTCCTCCTTTCTTTTCTCCTCTTCCATCCTTTTCTCATCTTCTTTTTTCCTCTCAGACTTAAACTTGGTCCTTCTCTTCTTGTCTGATTCGTCATTACTGCTGTTGTCCTCCCCTGACGACTCTTCTGACGAACTACTACTGCTGCTACTGCTTGATGAGGAACTGTAGCTCTGCACTAACTTAGCTCTTGGCCTCTCTCTCTCCGTCTTATCCTGCTTGGACCCGCCTGCCTTTCCTTCTCCAACATGAGCCCTGCTCTCACCATCATTATGTCTGGAGCCGGACCTTTTCTTTTCAGCACTTCTGCTTCTCTCCCTCCTCTCCTCTCCGTATCGCGACTTATGATCCCTGGAAGGACGTCCGTACCTGCCCGTCTTTTCGTTGCTGTTGTCTCTTCGCTGCCTTTCTCTACTTCTGGAGTCATCTTCGGAGTTGCTTTCCTCCTCTTGATGTCGGCCCCTCTTGTCCCGGTGTCTCGTCTTATCAAATCTCTCCATTCTGGGGCTTCCCAGTTTTCTGGAATGGCCACGACTCAAACTCCTCTCCCGGCTATTACTGCCTGCCCTGCTTGAACTACTGGAACTACTAGTACTGCTGCTACTACTACTCCTTCTATTGTCACTATCGCTTCTCCTGTTGTAACTTTGTTCTCTTGTGTCACGACTATCCCTGCTTCGACTTCTTCCTCTATTCTGGAATCTCCCTCTCCTTGGACCGTCATATCTACCCCGATAGCCCTGGAACCTTTCATTGTTCCTCCGTCCGTAGTTATAACCTCTGTCATTCTGGTTTCCCTTTTGATATGGTCTGTCGTTTCTGCCTCTGTCTTGTCTTCTATATCTATCTGCTTTCTGCCACCCAGGTGACTTGGAACGATAGTCGCGACCCATCTGAAAAGAAACACAACATGCTGTATAATGAATTCTATACAAGGTTATGAGTACCTCAGTTAGATAGTACTTTAGACATGACTCATGCAAATGCGCCTAGCAAGAATTAACCACTGCACTCCCCCCTGCCTAAAAAGAGATATGTAAAAAATTGTGGTGAAATCCCATTCACCATTAAAGTGAATCCAATAAAAGGAAAATTCAGGATAACTTGAATTCTTCCTAGACATACAAACCTAAAGTCTTCTATATGGATATATCTTCCTCAAAACCTAATTTGAAGTGAGACAGTAGAGAACACACCTACACAATCAACTGTCAGCATCACTTTTCCCGTGGTGTCAAGGACAAACATGAGGTTGGGTAGAAAAGACTTCAAGTTTATAGCTTTATGGTTATTTCTGGGTATCATCCCCTGATGATCAACATACAGTTTGAACGAATTTTGCCGAAAAAATGTTCAAATCTCTTCAATGGGCCATAAATGACTTACGGCAACTTTAGTAGCAAGTCAGTACGGGATACAGGGAGATCAGTCTGGCTTGAGATTTCATGGAGGAATGCACTGCACCTCCCCATCCCAGGACATCTCGTAAATATTTTAACCTAAAGACATTCAGAATTTTTTACTAATTTTATTTCTTATCTGTTATGATATTATGTAAACTGTAATTAAAATTTTACAAAATACAAAAAATAATTAGAAAAAACATTTACAACTTGGTAAAATATGAAATTTTTATAATAAAATAGTTTTATATATACTTAGCAAGTAATTAGATAGCTAACAATTTCTAATAACCAGCAGCTAAATTCTGAAAATTCCCGGTAGCGATTCTTTTGTTTGTTTTGGTGAAAGTAGCTAGTCCCGCCCACTTTTGAGGAAGAGGAGGAACAACATAGCAAGAAGGCTCAATTTGTTTATGCCATAATGTCCATGAGAGGGGTGGATGGAGGGCTCCTACTCTGTAAGTACTTGGTAAGTACATATAAAACTTTATTTTATTATAAAAATGTCATTTTTACATAAGTGACTTACCAAGCAATTACATAGCTGATGCCTACATTTACAGGAGGTGGGATTCATGGACTTACTCTACCTAAGTATTAAAAGTAATAATTTGAGAATAGAATCAGTACAATGTTTGTTGTTCCTTACCTGGTAAGAGAGCTGTTGTAGGAACATCCTGCCTCTGGTGGCGCTCATCTTACCCCGTAGAGGTGTGGAGGTATAGCCAAGTGTCACCTGCTACATAAGTGGGGACCTCGGAGCGAAGGACTTCTCCAAACACTAGCAAAGTATAGAAAGTTTGCCCCTGCTCTGGGCACAGTACCGACACGCAACACCAGATAACAACACTGATACTTACACCTAAAGATTAAAATCACCATCACCAACCATATAAAGACCTGGAGGGTGTCCCAGTACAGAGTACCCCCAGGCTCCCCTAAACTCAACACCAGGTTCCAAGGCGAAGAGTACGGATGGAAGGAATGCTTCCTATACTTATCTCCCCAACACTGTGCCAGCCACCATTAAAGGACCCAAGGTACTGCAATCATTAAAAATTGTTTCAACACTGCATAGACAATGTGCCGAAAAAACTACTCCCAGAAACTACTTACATCTCCAATAAGTGGATTGGAGAATGGAGGCAAGAGAGACATTATGTCTGAACGATAAGGACGTAGCCACAGCTCTAATCTCATGCGCTCTTATCGTTAGAAAGGGAAGAAGCTCTTCTCCCACTTGTGAATGTGACTTGTGAATGAGATCTCTTAGAAAGAAAGAGAGGGCATTCTTCGAGAGAGGTCATGAAGTGTTCTTCACTGAACACCACAGGTGATCGGATGCACCTCTTATCTTGTCAGTTTTATGGAGGTAGCACTTGAGAGCCCTTACCGGACAAAGGAATCTTTCCTCATCTAATGAACCTGCCACCTGAGATAGGTTCTTAATGCTAAAAGAACGAGGCCAAGGTTTTGCTGGATTCTCCTTCTAAGCGAGAAAACGAGTAAAGGAGCAAGTTGCATCTCCATTAGAGAAACCAATTCTCCTATCCAAAGCTTGGATCTCACTTACTCTCTTGGCTGTAACTAAGGCTACTAGGAGTAAAGTCTTCTTAATTAAGTTCCTCAGTGAAGCAAGATCATTAGGCTCAAAAGGTGGACCTGAAAGCCATTTAAGTACCACGTCCAGGTTCCTCGAAACTTCCTGTAAATCTTTGCGCTTTGTCGTATCGAGCGATTTAACAAGTTCAGATAAATCCCGATCCAAAGAAATATCTAGGCCTCTGTGCCTGAATACAAAGCCTAACATTGCCCTATAACCTTTGATAGTGGATCAGGACAAGACTTTAGAAGTTCTCAGGAACAACAAAGAATTGGCGATCTCTGTTAAAGATGTCTCAGAAGCAGACAGGATTTGCTCAGCACCAAGTGCGGAAAACAGTCCACTTGCTTTGGTAGACATTGGCTGAAGACTCTCTCCTGCATCTAGAGACAGCTTGTGCAGCTGATCTCAAAAATCCCTTAGCTCTGAGAAGTTTCTTGATAGTCTGAATCCAGTCAGAGCTAGCGTGGATAACCCGATGGAATCGCCTGAGATGGGGCTGTCTGAGGAGCTTGCATTTTTGAGGAAGTAGTCTTGGGAAATCGGACAGGAGACTTATCAGGTCTGGAAACCACTTCCTTAGAGGCCAAAAGGGAGCTATGAGGATCATCGAAGCATTTCCATGAAACCTGAATTTGTTTATCAATTCCCTTACCGTCCCGAAGGGAGGGAGTGCATACAGGTTCTTGTTGGACCAGTCCAACAGCATGGCATTCGTTACCCATGCTGCAGGGTCTGGAACTGGAGAACAATACAGTGGAAGGCAGTGATTTTTGGAGGTCACAAACAGGTCTACTGTCCGCATTCCCCACAGCTTCCACAACTCTAAGCATACCAATGGGTCCAATGTCAGGTGTATTGTCTGAGTGCACTGCAATGGTCTTGTTTCGACTTTCAGAAGCAAAGGCTTGCAATCCTAGACTGATCGCAGTCAGTTCTTTCAAGTTTATATGCCAAGTTTCCTGCTCCGATGTCCACCTTCCAGAGACTTCCTTGTCCTTCAGGATCGTGCCCCAACCTCAGTCAGATGCATCTGTGTAGAAGCTCAGGTTGGGGTTCAGAGGATATTTCTTTCAGTCCCAATTGTCTCTGAGGTAAAACTGGAGTACCCTCATGGGAAGTATCCCTAAGGAGACAAATTGCTCAATGGAAGCCAATGTTCCTAGGAGGCTCATCCACTTGTTGGCCGAACACATTTGAATTTTGAAGTGAGAAACTCGTCTATCATCTTTAGACAGGATTCTATCCTCTTGGGTGCAGGAAAAGCCTGAAAAAGACCAGAATTCAGACTCATTCCCAAATACACTATCTATTGAGATGGAATTAGCTGGGACTTTTGAAGGTTGATCAAAAGTCCCAACTCCTTCACTAGGGCAAGAGTCTTTTGAATGTCTCCTGTGCAATCTTCCTTTGTGGGAGAACGAATGAGCCAGTCGTCCAGATAGAGTGCAATGTTGGCGGCCACTAAATGAAGCCAACCCACTACCGGAGTGAGAATGCGGGTGAAAACTTAAAGGGGCCATCAAGAGTCCGAAGCACAGTGCTAGGAACTGAAAAATCTGGTTCAGAAAGACGAAGCGAAGGTACTTCCTCGAGTCTGGATATATGGGGACATGGAAGTAGGCATCTTGCATGTCTAAGGAGACCATCCAGTCCCCTTGATGAATGGATGCAAGAATTGAGCAGTTCATCTCCATTCTGAATTTTGTCTTACGTACGAAGACATTCAGTGGGCTGACATCCAGCACTGGTCGCCATCCTCCTGAAGACTTTGGAACCCCGAAAAGGCAACTGTAAAACCCCTCCAATTCTACATCTGTGACTTCCTCTATCGCTCTTTTTTGAAGAAGTACAGAAACCTCCCCCGAGAGGGCCAAAAACCTCGAGCCTTTCGAATATGCGGTTAATGCGATGGGTTTCTTGACTAAGGGTGGATAATCTATGAAGGGAATTTCTTGAGTACCTCTATTACCCACTGTTCTGCTTCCCTCTTGCTCCATTCTTCCCAAAAAAGAAGGAGCCTGGCACCCAGTGCTGCATGGGGAAAACTTTCCCCACTTTTTGGAAAAAGGTTTGGATGAAGACATTTTGATGGCCTTAGAGGAGAAACGGATGTTAGCACAAGGCCTAGACTGAAATCTTTGCCTGGCGCCTTGAAAGGGCTGGCACTGCGCAGGAGAAGACGACTTGGTACTGAAGGAAAAATTCTCTCGAGCATGTTTAGAAGACTGGGTCAGGAGATCTTGCCCTGACTTCTTTTGCAAGTCAGAAGCGATACCATTAACTACTGCCTGAGGGAAAAGGAAGCCATGCAATAGAGGAGAGAACAGAAGAGTCGATTTCTGTGCAGACGTGACCTCTTTGGATGTATAAGAGCACCCAAGCTCTCTCGTCTTTAAAATACCCACAGAGTACGTTGAGATTAATTCCTAAGTGGCGTCTCTAATTTCCCTGTCTATACAGGAAAGTACGCCCAGAAGATCCAAAGGTAAAACTTTGGAAACAGAAAGAAAGTCCTGGATTTTCCTGGCCAGGGTGCCCACTGCCCAATCCAGGAAATTGATCACTTCAAAAACTTTGAAAATGTTCTTCAATAGGTGATCAAGTTCAGCTATGTAATTACTTGGTAAGTTACTTACATAAAATCCAAATTTACGCTGCTGCTCACGACCTTCATCGAAAGCCAGCAGAAATACATTGGGCCTTCTTGCTATATTGTTCCTCTTCTTCCCAGAAAGGGGGCAGGGCTAGCTACTTACACCAAAACAAATAATAGAATCGCTACCCCGAATTTTAAAATTTTAGCTGCCGGTTATTAAAAATTGTTATCTATGAACTGTAATTACTTGGTAAGCTACTTATATAAAATAGCATATTTTTAGGACTGTCTTTTGGAAAAGAGGCCCTGCACAGGGTTGGAAATATTCACTTTCAACTTCCCATGGAAGGTACAGAAAGTTTTTAAATTTTTTTTCTTATACCATGTGCATATGCATCTTCCTCTGACCATTGATTTTTTTTTTTTTTTTAATTGGCCAACCTCAAATTTAGCCTGGTCTAGGTGTGTGCTTAGTATATATTTCGTCAGTCCTATAAGGATTAAACACTTGTCAAAAATGTAAATAACCCTGAATTTGAGATGTATTCTTACATGGATACAAACCTTCGTCTTTAACCGTATATGCAGTCACTCCCTGGGTGGGAGATATTGTCTGAAAACATGAATACTACTTATGTTCCTCCTACCAAGTAATCCCAGCTTCTTGGTCATGTACACAAACAAGAGAAGGATGACTCGCAATTATGGGAATCCAAGTGAGAAGGCAAGTTTCTGGGGTGGGGAAAATACAAGAGTGAAGTGACAAGGACACATTCTAACATTCATATATTTCTGCAAGTTTTGATTGTGATTAATGTAAGATTTATTAAACAGTTTTAAAGTGACATCACACAAAAGGTAGGTAAGGACCTGGTGACCAAGGTTATATTAGTAGAGAGGGTCCAGGAATGGTGAAGCATCCCCCAGTCAGGAAAGGACCCAGCACCCTTGAATAGCTGAGGTTAGTTTAGGTCGCAGTCCTATTTACTTCAATTACAGCGTCTGAAGTTATTTAGGTTAGCTCATGACCCTATTGTTTCTTCTAATTTACAGTGCCCTAGGTTGGGTTAGGTTGGGGTCATTAAAGGGGAAAGCCCTTTATCTTTCACCGGATATGCAGACTCACTCCCTCGGTGGGAGATATTGTCTGAATTATTATTATTATTATTATTCAGAAGATGAACCCTATTCATATGGAACAAGTCCACACAGGCCATTGACCTGAAGTTCAACCTCCATAGAATATGGTGTTCATGAGGAAGAAAACATTAATATTTACATTCTTCCAACCTGGAAATCCCAGCTTCTTGGTCATGTACACAAAATGTGGAAGGATGACTCACAATTATGTGAACCCAGTGAGAACACAGGGTTATTGGGATGGGGAAAATGCAAAAGAGTGAAATGGCAACCATGTATTCCAACATTCCCATATTTTTCAAGTTTTGATTATGGATATGGTAAGGTAGGTAAGGACCTGGTGTCTCAGGTTATGTTAGTGGAGGGGTTCAGGAAGGATGAAGCATCCCCAGTCAGGAAAGGACCAAGCATCCTTGGTTAGGTGAGGTTAGCTTAAGCTGCAACCCTATTATCCAACCCAATTTACAGTACCCTAAGTTAGGTTGGGTTTGGTCATGACCCTATTGTTTCTTCTAATTTACAGTGCCCTAGATTGGGTTAGGTGGGGGTCCATAAGGGGAAAGCCCTCCTGCCAACCAGGTAAGTCCTTGGCACCCTAGGTTTGGTTAAATATATCCTTGTATATTTCACTTATTTGTTTTCCACTACCCAAGAACCTTGCTTTCCTCTTGTGGTCCCCCATAACTGCAGGAAATAAGGGGTGCTTCAGAGACAAATGTCAGAAGCATTCAAACTACACATGAAATCATACTTTCAACACTGGAATGCGGTAAAACTGAAGAATACTACCGCACCCCTCTAGTTTGATAACTATCAGGTTACAGGCAAAATGGGCACTGTGTTTAGTACCAACCCCTTGGGGATGATCGTACAAAACATGAAAAAAATATGGCAGATATCATTAACAAAAACAAAACAAAAGGAGGTAGGTATCATTAGGTAAAACAAGACATAAACATAAACAAAAGGGAAGTAAATATTCCAGTCAGTGACTGGCATGAACGGGGCAGCGACAGTAGCCTTCAGTTTTATCCAGACTGCAATTAACCTATTGTTTACGGTAAATATTTATAAAAATTATAGGACCCCAAGTCAGGTTGAGATAAAGAGAGATCCTAAAACCCCAAGCTTCCCTCCATGCTGGAGGCCTAGTAGGCATTTCTGAGGGTTGGGGGAGGGGGCAGTTGAGAATGATGGGCACAGGTTCCTAAGACAAAGACAAACCTAACCTTTCCTAGGATGCCAATTCCTGACCTAACCTGACTTAGGGTGCCGTGCCCTAACCTGGCCAGGGGCTTTCCCCTCCCCTGTAGCTGGTTCACTTAAGGTAGACGTTTATTTGGCGGCCTCTGATTGGCTGGTACTGGGAGGTAGGCGGCTTGCTCACTGTCTCATTTTTACTTCTGTGGCTCTGAAAAATAGCAGTATGTTTATATTTCTTCATTTATCTCATGTTTTGTACAAGATAGGAAAGTTTTAGTCATACCATAGGATATGGTATTAATTGTACAACAAATCATGATTTCCTAAAATCAATAAGATAAAACACAAAGGAATTACAACGAGTAAATTGAAGAAAGAAGTATCTAATTCTTTAAACCTGTTTTTGCTTATCATCGGATTTTGCATCATTCACGCGATAAGATAAAATAAAACTTGTGTTTTCGTACAATAAATTCACCCTGAATATTCTGGTGCCTTTTTATTTTAGATGCGTGTGATATTTGAAGAGAAAATGAAGAATATGTCATTATGTTGCATCCATACTCGACTCAGTTTGCCAAGAGACGGTGATGATGATCTGCAAGACACCGCGTTGGTCCTCTCAGCCATTGACAGTTGCTAATTAGTGATAAGAGAAGTTTGCCGTTCCAAAAATATTTGCTGTATTATTACTGTATGTCACTACATTTTCTGTAAATAAATGCATAGAATTCCCATTATGACTGTCGAACATTTTCACTCCAATATCATATACTTCCATACGTCTGGACACATCTGATAAGAAAAAAGAAATAATCAGATGGATGCATCTGGATGTGCTGGCTTCAGTTTAGACACTGCTAATAGATTTTATGGTAAGAAATAAAAAATGTACTTTCATGTTATTGACCAGAGAAACAAGCAGCCAAAATAATGAACTCATCATCATTATGTAGGCCTGTTATTTATCATGTAGCCTACAGTATGTACGTAAATTTCTCAACTAGACTAAATTAAACCCAACGCATCCAGATGCATCCATCTGATTATTTTTTTCCTTATCAGTTATGTCCAGACTTGCAGACATAGACAATATGGTATTGGAGTGAAAATGTTCAACAGTCATAATGGGAATGCTAGGCACTTATTTACAGAAAATGTAATGACAATAATACGGTAAATATTGTCGAAACTGCAAACTTCTCATATCACTAATTGGCAACTGTCAACGGCGCCTCAAAGCTCTCGCTGTTTGCAGATCACCATCTGTCGGCACTAGGCCTACAGCCAACTGGGTCAAGAACAGATGCAACACAGCAAGACATATGCTTCATTCTCTCTTCACATATCACACGCATCTTAAAATCTGAAAGCACCAGAGTATTCAGGGTGAATTTATTGTATGAAAACTCAAGTTTTATTTTATCTTCATTGTGTGAATGATGCAAAATCCGATGATAAGTAAAAACAGGTATAAACAATTAAATACTTCTCTCTTCACTTTCACTCGTTGTAATTCCTTTGTGTTTTATCTTACTGATTTCAGGAAATCATGATTTAGTTGTACAATTAATACCGAATCCTATGGGATGACCAAAACTTTCCTATCTTGTGCAAAACGTGAGACAAATGAAGAAATATAAACATATTGCTAGTTTTCTGAGCTACAGACGTAAAAATGAGACACTGAGTGAACCGCCTACCTTCCAGTACCAGCCAATCACAGGCTGCCAAACAAAGGTCTTGTAGGCCCAGGAATCTACCTTAAGTGAACCAGCTATGGTAACACTAAACATCGGAAAGATGGACTAAGCTTCCGCTCAATGGTAAGTGTAAGAGCCTGCTCCTGTCAGTCTGCAAACTACCTACGGAGGGATGACCGCTTCTTAACCTGGCTGCGGGGGGGTTTGCCCACCCCCTCCTCAAGTAATTCGTGACCACTTTCTCTCCAACCCATGCATGAAGTTCCCCTCCTGTAATATCCTTTCCATAGGCTAAGCTAGGATACAGTAGGGCTGGTTACGATAGGATACGGTACTTTACGGCCTAGGCTATGCGCAGGCCTATAGGTCCATAGGCTAATCCCATTATAGGCTACCCAGTAGGCGCTTATTTAAGATAGCCTTGCTTATAGCATAAATTTAACCTTAGATATGCATTTACTATCCTAAACCACAGGAAATGAAAGGTACGTGCAATTATTTATTAAATTAAAATAGGATTTCTGCTAGCCATAACCATACGGGAATATCCTTCGCAATCCTACGGTAGCTTCCACTGGGATTCCCAAATCCAATAAACAGATGTTTAATACATCCTAAACACGATGGCTATATCAACAAAATAAATACAATCATTTGATATATATTATACTAATTACAGCATGAAAAATAACTAGTAAAAAATATAACCAAACTCACGGCAAAATAAGATAAACAAGGTAGGATACGCTAGTGACGAGAGCAACTCTTCTTCTCGTGGGTTTCCGTAAGATTCCTAATACGTGGTTTTGGGAATTGTAGTAGTAGTAGTATTAGGAAAAGGGAATTGCCTTTAAATTCTTTGTTAATGGGGAGGAGTATGGTTGTATGTATACAACGTACAGCCACATACAACGCGAGCAAAATATTTCTACTATAAAATGAATGATGACCCGCAGACAACATTGGCCACTGATGAGCTTTTATTTTAATTATTTCAGAATAATCTTTCTTAAATGGTGCAGTAGTGTACATTATTACATCAGTAAATTCATCATATACCATTCCCACGATAGACAACTGAAAACAATCAAATGATTCATCTGTTGTAACAGGATAATGTGCAAACAGTTCTGAATATTTTTTTTTATTTTTATATAAACACCTGGAAAACGTGATAAATTTAAGATTGCTTTCTTTATCATAGACATTTTAATGATCTAATCGGATATTTAATTATCCTACATCACGGATACATGAAAGGCATAGGCAAATGCTCATTCAGCGCCATCTTCCATAATTTCATTATGAATCTGAAAGTACAGTACAGCATACACATGAAAATTACGTAATACAGTGCATAGAGGTTATATTACATAATACACACGAGAAAACCGAGATAAAACGCGGCATGTTTTAGAAAACCATGGGAATGTTTTTTGTTTATCCTTGCAAATATTTTCGAAGACCCTCAGGCTAAGGAAGGAGACTTTGTTATAGGTATCAGTTATGCAAGGGATATGTTATCAGAGCCATCTGATTCATATTGCGCTCTCATATATATATATATATATATATATATATATATATATATATATATATATATATATATATATATATATATATATATATACATATACAGACAATATATATATATATATATATATATATATATATATATATATATATATATATATATATATATATATATATATATATATATATATATATATATATATATATATATATATACATATACAGACAATATATAATATATATATATATATATATATATATATATATATATATATATATATATATATATATATATGTTCTTTTTCAATAAGAATATCAGGCACAGGCTGTAAAATCAAAGCCTACAGCCAATTGTTGATATTTGTCTCTTTGGAGAGTAGCAAGAGTTATATAATCACTCGCTTTTCCTTTATTGATATGAGATGTCCCATAACTATTAGCATAACATACCTAGTACATGGGAAACTAGCCATGCCTAGTTTCAAATTACGTCATCACTTCCATGTGGGTAGAGGGGAGGGTCTATGCCTCCTATAGAAGAAATAAAGAAGCTCCTGACTCTTCACTCTTCTATCAACTTGCATCATGGAAACTAGACTTACAGTCCTTCTATTTACACTGCTCGTTGGAGCAGTGTCAGGTAATATTCCTTTGTTTATTTTGGTGGCTGTAATATCTTGTTTAATAACTATTTAGGAATAAATATCAACTGCAGATCTGCTGTGTATAGTCAAGGACTTTAAACAGGAGATTTATTTTGTTATTTAAAATGGCACTTCTGCCTCAACCTCGTGGTAAAACTTCTTCAATAAACACATCCCTGAATAATTATGTGTTTATAACCAGATATTTCAAACTGGAATAATAATAATAATTATTATTATTATTATTATTATTATTATTATTATTATTATTATTATTATTAACAGTAGTACTAACAAGTAGGCCTATTGATAATTTTTATATACTTGTGTTTTCTATTTAACATCTGTGACACTTGGTTCACCTCACGACCCCATTTAAGCCAAGACTGTTTTTCATTCAATTCAAACATGCCAAGCCCTTATTTCCACGGTGACATTCCATTCCCAGGCGACTACTGCTACCCTCCCCTAGTGGAAGCAGCAGGAATGTGCATCTACATCAGCCAAGAGGCCCTTAGCTGGCAAGAAGCTCGTGAACACTGTCATAGTCTGCAGGTCCAGACGGCGCCAGCAGACCTCATCATCTTTCAGTCCTGCGACGAATTCATCGTTCTCGCCGGTTATTTGGGATTCAACGGTTTGTACAGTGTTTTTAGAAGCGTAGATACTGAGGGAAAGATTGAAGAGTGGGTTGAGGTAATGTAAAATGAAGGATGAAGATGATTCCATTGGTGACATGCTTTGTATTACGTCATTTCAAGGGACCTGACTAAAGGATTCTGTTGTGTACTGAGAGAAATACGGCAATACGGGTTACATGATGTTTTGACATTTGCTATTTAAGCATTTATAGTAACTTTTACTTGTTTTATATGAATGAACAGGTAAAGTATGTTAATTGGGTTGCTCACTATATTTATACCCCTAAGTATCTTTATAAATCTTCTTCTTCCACAGTGCCACCGGATTCCTCACTCTGGGTGGGCGCTCACACTGAATTCACCAGCAACAATTGGCGGTGGGTGAATGGAGAACCGTTAGCTACAGGCGTGCCCTTCTGGGACCACAAAGAAGGACATGATAAAGGAGAAGACTGTGCAGCCATGGAAAGTAACTCCTATTTCAGACTTGCTGATCATGACTGCTTACAACCAAGGTACTATTAGGCTGATGCTACCCTCTATGGCCTGATGCCATTCCAGTAATATTCTCAACAAGAGCACAAGTCCTCAGAAAGAGCTCTTCAAAATCTGGCATTACAAGTTACAGGAATTTTAATTTATATTGATAAAACAACTTGAAAAATAGGAAAAGTTGTTTATATTTGTTATGTAATTCATACAGCTTCTCCAAAAGGAAAAGATATCTCAAAGTTAATTGCTAGGTTTATGACAAAGAAGTGACAAGTCAAAATGGCACTTCATAGTGCAGATTAATAAGGCTAAAGTGAATGTTTTGAGTTATGAAGTACTGACAAAAAGTTGAGAATGAAGCTGGCATCTTTTTCCCCCACTACTTTTATGGTATTATCAAATCAGTAAGACTATTATTTTAACAACAGGCGGTTTGTTTGTTCTTCTCCTCCTGTTCCTGCGCAGAAACCTAAAAATAACACTGTGAAACTGAGCTGTCCAGAGGATTCGATACAGGTGAGAAAATAAAGTTTCCTTACTTTTATCTTACTTTGGTTAACATGGCTTACACTGAGAGTTAATCATGAGTATCATTCCTACCAATCAGAGGTTGTATAGACCTACTGGTCCTGAATTCAGGGATATAACCGGGTAACTTAGCTTAACAGAAATATAAGGTCTATAGTTACTGGGTCTGGTATTCTCTGTGCAAATCTTGAATGTCTTTAGGTCTGCAATGTACGAACAATATGTGATTTCCAGTAAGTGAATCTGATTAGATATGTAATCCTTCAGATATGTTATTTAGCCTAGTTCATGTATATTAGACCCATGATAAGCACAGGGAAATTCGTCCCCAAAAACATAATTGATACTGCTGACCATGTAAGAGATTTACAATAAAGATACTAAACAAATTCTTCCGAGTGTATGACAGGAGTTATTCAGTTAATCAATATAAAGACTCTTCTTTATTTGTAAATTTGAATAAAATTTGATACCACCGAAAACACGAATATTAATTTATCGTTCTAATGAAGTCATGAATAAGAAATCAAACTAAATGTCAATTAAAGGTAGTGCCCAAGTAACATAACAATACCAAGCCAGGAACTGGAAAAATGAAGATTTGTTAAATTCATCAGAGGACGAATTTAACTTCAGGAATCTTCAAAAGATGCACGAGAAGTTACGACATGTTTCTCAATTCAGCCAGAACTGGAGGACGGCTGTCTAATAGGCCTATCTAATCTCCCCTGCAGATTGTTGACGGCTGTTACTACTTCAGTTCCTCTTACAGTGACTGGCACTATGCTGATGAGCATTGCCAATCCAAATTCCATCATCATCAAGCACAGCTTTTTTCTCCAACCTCTTGCGATGAATTTTCTCACGTAGCTCACCATTTGGAAGTCACAGGTATGTTAGTAGTAGTATTTGTTAGGTTACTCCTTTGAAACGGCTGCATTGCTCGTTCTATTTCTCCCTTTCTTGTGCTTATAAGGGTCTAGGTTTGAATGACAGGTTCCTGGTTCCTAAGCGATCACTCCACAAACACAGTTGCGGGCATACTACACTATTCACATGAGGTGCAAAGCTTTATTCCCTTGCTTACAAATTTTAATCGTCTTTAGTTTTACTTTATAGTACTTCAAAATGTTTATTTTAATTCTTATCCATTACCCTTTTCAGCACCAATAACCCCTAAAATTGAAAGATGTTTCTAAACTAGGTATTACAATATATTTCCACTTGACTTTTAACCTTCCCCCTTTCAATTCTTTTTCTTTATAATTGAGGCAGAATTATGTTATTGCTTTGACATCCATCGCTTTCTGGTTCCTGGTTCCGGGTTCCTAAGCGCTCACTCCACAAACACAGTTGCGGGCACACTATACGATTCTCATGAGGTGCGAAGCTTTATTCCCTTGAATACAATTTTACACAATTTTATTTTTACTTTACATTATATATGAATATATCAATACAATTTTGCACAATTTTATTTTTACTTTTATATTATATATATATATATATATATA
This sequence comes from Macrobrachium rosenbergii, assembly GCF_040412425.1. NCBI lineage: Eukaryota > Metazoa > Arthropoda > Malacostraca > Decapoda > Palaemonidae > Macrobrachium > Macrobrachium rosenbergii. The sequence goes on from NC_089790.1 coordinate 15,420,089, forward strand.
TATATATATATATATATATATATATATATATATATATATATATATATATATATATATATATATATATATATATATATATATATATATATCATTTAACAGTTTTCCATTTGATTTGTTACTTAACCTTTGTTACTTAATTTTTTATTTATTTACTTTTATTACTCCGCCCTTTTACGTTACTATTACTTTTTAACTGGTGCCGTTGCTTTCTGGGTTGGTGACGTCCTTTATTTTCATGGCTATTCTTATATATTCCACTAGTTTTCTGTTCGGGGCTTTCAGAGTCTCTAATGTTAAGTTTTCTATTTTTTGTAAGGTTTTACACCTGAACAAATGTTCTGTGCTGTCCTCCTCTGTTCTGCAGTTATCACAGACCTCATCCTTATATCTTCCCCGGTAGCTAGCTTTCAGGTTCAACATATTCAGCCTGGTTTTCATTATTAAGCATGCATCATTTGTTTCTAGTTCCCTTAGATACTTATTTTCTTCAAAGTTATCTATGAATCTCAGCTTCTTCATTTCTTTCTTCTTTTCTTCCAATATCTTTTCGATATCTTGCGTTATTCTTCTCTTAATTTCCTTTTTCAGTTCTTTTTTGGCATATTTTCCCATTCCATTTATATTTATATTATATACTTTTTACCTACCTTTTCTATGCCTTTTGTCCAGCACAGCCCGTAGGGGGCTCTTAACTGGTCTTCTACTATTTCTTTGATTAGTCTTTTCTTGTCTGAATTTATAATATTGTGGAATAGCATTATTTTCTTGTATTCAATTCTATAGGCAACTGGCCATATGCCGGACTCCGCTAAAATTCCCCAGTAGGGCGTGCCCTTTGGCTGTTCATACATTCCTCGGAGGATCCTGTATTGCATTTGCTCTAGAGCGTTTGACTCGTTTTCTGTTAAGTTGCTCCAGGTCTCTATGTTGGCAAATAATGTTGGGACCACCACTGTTTCATAGAGCTTTTTCCTTACTTCTAATGCCATATTTCCTATTTTCTTTGCGTCTCCATATTTTCTTATTTCTCTTAGTAGGTACTCTACTTTTTGTTTTCTCGATTTAATACTTGTTTCTTTTGAGCCATTTTGGGTGTACCACTCTTCTAGGTATTTATTTTCGCTTACACTACTAATTGGGCCGTTTTTGAATTCTGTTCTTATGTGGACTGCCTGGCCCTTAGTTCTTCTATCTATTACCAGCACTGGTGACTTGCTTGGCTTAGTGTTAAATGTGAACTTTTTCAGTTGCTCCAGGCTTCTTCTTCTTCTTCTTCTTCTTCTTCTTCTTCTTCTTCTTCTTCTTCTTCTTCTTCTTCTTGTAGGAGTTCAAATGTTTTTTTGGTTACTCGTTTGCATCCTGTTAGTGACTAGACGGTGCTAATATGATTCTCTTTTCGGCTTATAAGTCTGCATCATACGTGTGTCATCTGTGTCCAGTCTTGGTTGCAAAGTGTTGGCTGCTTGGATCAGTCACCAAAGAACTCCTGCGTCATATTAACTCGTTACTTTCTATTCTGCCACGTAAAGATATTAAGACTTCTTCTAGATAAAAATTTAAAGCATAAATTCACTTACATTTTCATAACTGCTATAGTAGGCTATTTTGCCAGTAATGTCAGTTTTTCGATAGCTTTCTTGCTTTGTGGTGACATTGAAATTCCCTACAGCGCGTCAGAAGCCCAAATCTAACAATTGCTTGTAAACATAACGCCTGACCAATTTAGAAACATGCAGAAACAAATGACGCAACAACACACTTGCACAAAACTCAAAATTCACACGAACCACCTTTCTGCCATTTTTCAGAGGACTCCAAAGACCGCTGGGTGGGAGCTATCGACGTCACAGGTAACCACGAGTGGTACTGGGACACAGGTGATCTGATCCCAGGGGGGCCTCCGTTCTGGGCGACGAGCGAGCCGGATCACAGAGGGGATCGGGCGAGGAGACAGGGAGCTTTTATGTCAGTCTCCAAGAGGTTTTACCTCGAGGACGGTTCGACAGAAAATCACCACAATTACATTTGCAAAGTGAGCCCTTACGAGTGAAGATGGGGTCAGATGCTCACTTGTTTTTAATCAAGAATTTGATTTGGTGTCATAATATATTCAAGAAGTTCAGGAACTCTTTGCTCACTTAGTTTTAATTAAGAGCATGGTTTTGTACTGACAGTGCCGTCTCACAATTTAATTTTATTTTAATATATGCAAGAAGTTCAGTAACTCCCTCTTCATTGTAAGTCAGTTGAGTTATTCATGCTTCTTTTCATACACAAAGCTTGTACCATTAAAGCTGTCCTTATGTACAATGAGATGACAAGAAATAATATTCTTTGGCAGTATTTTATTACATAAATAGGACTTATCTTTCAAGCTACGCACATCTCTTTTATAATCTTTTGAGTGTAAGCATTTACGTCAAGCTACGCCAGACAGAAAAAAAAATTAATATATTCTATGAACAATAAGAATAGAGTAAGTTAGGAAAATGACAGAGAGAAGGAGAAAGAAGAGATAAGATAACTATAGAAGAAAGAAAGAGAATATAACGAAGAACAAGGGAAGGAAAAAGTCGAATAAAGGAGGAAGTAGAAGAAATAAGACGCGGAAGACCAGGAGATGGGAAGAATTAATTAGGAAGAGGTGTAGCAGGAAAGTAGGAAGGAATAACAGTGGGAGACGTGAAATAAGAGAATGGAAGAGTAAGGGCAAAGCAGAACGGAAGAGGAGTAAAGATAAGGAATGGAGGAAGAAGAGGAAAAAGGAGAGAAGGTAGAAAGATGAAAGGAGGACGAGGAAGAATATGATAAGATAAAGGTGGATAATAAAGAATTAAGGAGTAAAAGAAAGATGTTAAATGGAGTTATTTGTTTATATCTGTAAAGTCTGAATTTTGAATGCCTAAGCAAGGTCTTTGTACATTACTCATTTAATTCATCATTATATTTTCCTCGTTTTGAAGATTTTGAAGGAATTTGGACTCTCTCTCTCTCTCTCTCTCTCTCTCTCTCTCTCTCTCTCTCTCTCTCTCTCTCTCTCTCTCTCTCCCCTCGTTGGGCGAGTGGATTCCGGTCTCAGCAAGCACTCTGCAGGCCGTGAGTTCGAATCTCCGAGCGGCCAATGAAGAATAAGAGGAATTTATTTCTGGTGATAGAAATTAATTTCTTGCTATAATGTGGTTCGGATTCCACAATAAGCTGTAGGTCCCGTTGCTAGGTAACCAATTGGTTCTTAGCCACGTAAAATAAATCTAATCCTTCGGGTCAGCCCTAGGAGACCTGTTAATCAGCTCAGTGGTCTGGTTAAACTAAGGTATACTTAACTCTCTCTCTCTCTCTCTCTCTCTCTCTCTCTCTCTCTCTCTCTCTCTCTCTCTCTCTCTCTCATTTCGTCTGTCATCTTTGTTTCACTGTAAAAGGATCTCTCTCTCTCTCTCTCTCTCTCTCTCTCTCTCTCTCTCTCTCTCTCTCTCTCTCTCTCTCTCTCTCTCTCTCCATTGTTTTGACGGGAATTCCTAAGGATATTTTGACGTGGTCATTTAAAGAGTGATCTTTATCTCTGCTGGCCTTCGTTGCTAATAGAAACGAAAATCAAATAACTAAATAGAGTAGCGTTTCATTAATATTTACTTTTATATTAAAATGATTGATTCTAATATAAATATATTAAGCCGATATATAGATTATACGCCCGTAGACCTTGCTCAGTAAAAAATTGCCTGAATAGTTATATTTGTATTAAAATACGCAATTTTAATATATATATATATATAGCGTTTTCGTTATCTAAAAGATACAATATATAAAAGAAAATTAAAAGTAAATTATACGAGAAAATTAAAAATAAATTATACGCTCGTAGACCTAGCTCTGTCAGAACGAGGCCAAAAAAGTAAATAAACAAGAAAGGGCGAATAAGATACACGATTTCAGTATAGAAATATATATATAAAGTTTTTGTAGGCTAACATGTTGAGTATATAAAATATAATGAGAAAATGAAAAAAATACATTATACGCTCGTAGTCCAAGCTCCGTCCGAACACGGCCAAAAAAGTAAATAAACAAGATAAGACCTCCAGCCCCTGAGGGTCATCCGTTGTCTCGACGATAATGGTGATAATGGTGATGATGACAACGAAGACAGTGACGATGCATTAATTAGGAACCTCAGAAGAGAATAAGATCAGCTATGACGAGCGAGGAGAGATTTAATGCCGCTGTGAATATCATCAAGTGTTTGCCTAAGGATGGTGAGTGGTTTTTAAAGAGTCTTTGTTTATGGGACTACGGTAGGCCTAGGCTTAGGCTTATTGGAATCTCCTGTTATTTAGGCCTAAACGGGCTTTGGAATGTGGTGGAGAGCTGTATTTGGAATTATTTTTGCCCTAAGCTTAAACTGGCTTTAGAATTGGGTACGAAGCTACGAGTTTAAAGAGCCGTTGTTTACAGGACTAGCCTATGGTAGGCCTAGGCTTAGGTCTTGAGGGCCTGTAAGAATGTCGCTGTTATTGTCCGTGTTATTTAGGCCTAAATGTGCTTTGGGTGCTTTGGAATATGGTGGAGAGCAATAGTTGTGATTAGGCTTTTTTTATCATAAGTCTAAATAACTGTGGGCTGTTGCGTAGGGCAAGTTGTAGCCTTAGGGCAGTCGTATTAGTTGGGCCAATGAGTCACCTTTGTATCCCATATCATTATTAGGTTATAAGGTAATTCTAAGCCGGCTGTCCGCGGTGAGCTAGACTATGGCAATTGATGTTTTTCTATGTTATTTTACTTGCTTTACAAGAATTTAAAGTAGTATTTTGTCGGCCGGATGTAACTAAGCTGTCATTGACCTTTGAAGACTACGCGACTTGAATTGCCTAACGCAGGGTAGGTCTAAGCCAGCATTCCGCGGCCAGCCCCCCACCCCTCCATAGCTAATACGGCAAAATTGTAACCAGTAAACACCCCAAAAAATACCAACATTACGTACCCTAGAGGTGTTTACTGGTTACAATTTTGCCGTATTAGCTATGGAGGTGGGGGGGGCGGGCTTGCCGTGGAATGCCGGCTTAGACCTACCCCGCGTTAGGTAATTCAAGTCGCGTAGTCTTCAAAGGTCAATCACTGTTTAGTTACAACCGGGCGACAAAATATTACTTCAAATTCTTGTAAAGCAAGTAAAATAACATAGAAAAACGCCAATTGCCACAGTCTAGCTCACCGCGGACAGCCGGCTTAGAATTACCGGTTATAGGCCTAGGGTATGCTGAGTCTAGGCTGACAATTAAGGATGGAGCACAATGGAAAACTGTAGCTTACTTTTTCTTGGTTCAGGGAAACAGAAACAAGTGAGTAGGCCTACTCCTATCTCCAGCAGCAGTGGTGATGTAGCCTAATAGACCTGAGAAGAAGCTAGGCTTAGCATTTAAAAAAAAAAAGTCATCATGAAACCTCAGTTCAAATGTTGAATAAAAAAGCGAAAAAATTTGTCATAACATTAATATTGCTTCCAGTGCAACCATAAAATTTTAAATAGTTGTATTTGATTGTTTTTACGCCTCAACGCTGAAAAAATGTAAATAAGTAAATATACAAAAGTAGAATGCATCCACCAATATCAGCGAGTGAGCGGAGTGTGTGTGAAGCAACCATTAGAGTGGCAGTGCAAACCACCTGGAACATAGGTCTGCAATGAGTAGAGACGATGAAATTATCTTGAAGAAAACCTTTTATTTTATATTTGTTAGAGGAATATTGGGATTCTCATAAAAATAAAATGATTTAAGTTTTATTTCTTAACCACATCAAGAAAAATTATGGCTTACTAGCAAGTATTCACCTATGCAATTATTCTGTTCTTAAAGCCGAGATTTAATTCCTAGGTCCAGGTGTGTTAGATTTCTTTACTCTACTTACTAGCCTATACTGTAAATACATTACACTTAGCATTCACATTTCTATATTAACAATATCTGGCCAGAAAGCATATAAAGGTATCTACACATTCTTGCACTTCAAGTTACCTTATGAATGAACAAATTATACACCAAAAGTTAGCAGAAGGACTTTTAAGAAAATAGTATTTTAAGCCAGTTGAAAAACAAGTGTTCCATAGGCCTTGACATTAATACGAATAGATATATCGATTAATAGCCATTTTCTCCATATAATTAAAATCATCATCAACTTTTATTTTTCAAAGAACAAGTAATCTCTAAATTCTTTAGGAATAGCGATTATGTCTCAGAAGGCTTAGATTATTTTTTAGACCTATACTGTAAATAATTTTGCAACATACAGACAACTTGAGCAAGGCCTAAGACTTCAGCATTCAAAGAAAACTTGTAGTAATTCATATTCCTATTTTGAAAATGTTATGACTTTTGAGCTTATTAGGTCTGCTGTTATAATACTGTAGAGGTAGTTACGTTGACCAGCCCGAGGAACATGTTAAGCGCACTGTCATTGATGGCACCACTAACCTTATCACACTGTGCTTTGAGCTAAGCAATGTAGAAAAGAAAATCGGTTCAAATCATGCAGGCTACGAATTGTACCAATGCATAAAAGGGATCATATTTATATAACCATAGGGAAAATAGTGCTAGCTGTGAACTCGCAAACTTGTCAACATGTATGACATTGGAAATAAAAAAAAAAAAAAAAAGGTTTTACACTACTTGGCAACGTTACACTTAGTCTGAGATTTTCGACGATACAAAAAGAATCATGTTGCCTCATAGTTGAGCATAGCTGTACAGTAGCCTATACACTAGGCCTAACTTATGTAAAACGTTGTTCTTGTATTCTTGAATTAGCTTACACAAATACACCTTTTTACCCAAAAACTGGAGAACTTATCACTTCAGGATTAAAGTCTAAATAGGCCAAGTCTTTTTGAGTTTACAACAGGGCTAGCTATATTGGTTTTCAAAAGTCACAAGCTCTTACTGGAAGTGTAAACAAGTCGGTAGAGCTGTGGACTAAAACGTATTTATCGATTCCTTATTTTATCTGATGAAGAGTTAGAGGAATTTATTTCTTTTGATGAAATTCAACAGACAATAAAGTGTGGTTATGGATTCCACAATAAGCTGAAAAGGTCCCGTTGCTAAGTAACCAATTGGTTCTTAGCCACGTAAAATAAGTCTAATCCTTTGGGCCAGCCCTAGGAGAGCTGTTAATCAGCTCAGTGGAAGAAATCGAAAGTTAAGGTATACTTTTTTTTTTTTCGTAAAGTCTTGCATACATTAATTTTTATATTGTGTATACCTGCCCTAAGCTAAACATAAAATTTTCACATTATGGGGATTCTACAATGAGCAGGACATAAATTTAATGACTAAAAATCACATAACAGATAATTAGAAGCAGGAAAACACATCAGCTACAGGAAGGGCGATAGAGAATGTATTGGATGATGTATGAAGCCTCTACAGCCAACTGTTTGTAATCCTAAGGCCTCCAGGGCTGAAGACAAATCATAGATCTCAACACTTGAAACCAGTTATCTCCTGTTAACATGTTTTTATGGGCAACATTGGCTTCCATTTTCTACTCCATTTGGAAGGATGACTTGAGCCTTTGCATGTGTTGTAAATCTTGCATTAGTATAGTGAGACTGAATGTAGGTCAGTCTAGAGTGGTCTTGGCATTGTACTGTACAATAATTAGTAAAATATATTGACTGCAATTTTCTCATGTCTAGTTTATGTTGCTGATTTGAGATGATGTGAGTTTAATTTACATATAAAAGAATGTTAAGTTTCAAATTTAGATTTGAAATAGTTTCATGTTCTTCGGTTTCGTGCATTTTGAAGATATTGTAATATGGAAATATTTTTGCTTAAGTCTCCCAAAGAAATTCACTTATCATTGACCTCACGTCAACTCTCAAGGTTGTGTGATCTGTCTAATCTTTTTAAGTGATAAGTGGCTAAAGTACAGTTTTTATTTTGTCGATACACATTAGATAAGCACTGTTATCTTGTCTCATCATTCTGTAAAAACCAGTTTCTTAGCCAGACTTCATTTGCTGCAGATTTGAGTATTGTACTGTAATTTGAAAAATAGGAAGAAAAACTTCAAATCTATGTGTATTATTGTGCGGGAGACGACACAGGACCAATCATGACAACTGAAGAAAAGTTCAATGCCTGTGTCAACTTCATCAAGTCACTTCCCAAAGATGGTTTGTCTGATTTCATGTTTTACCATTTTGTTAGTGTTATTTTTTAGCTGATGATATTAAGGACAGTATCAGAAGGATATATTTTGCTCTGCATGAATGTGATAATAGTAGGATCTCTCTTCAGCTTTTCCATTCTGAGTTGGTAGCTAAAGGGGCATATGTACCTGCCAGCTGGGTGTTTTTCAGACCCCAAAATATTGAAGTCTTTTTATATCATCATATTACTCAACTTATTATACCAGTAAAATGAAATGAAGAAAAAGTTACCTAAATCAACTTTTTAGACCTAATACATTTATTCTTATATCCATTGCTAGTCAGTCAAAAATGAGTTAATTGATAATGAAAATAATCAGTTAGTTTTTCATATTGCATGACACTTTTAGTATCATTTAGTAAAAAGGTGCTCTTTGCAATGGTAAACTAAAAATTCTTGAATATAACCACTGGTAATGATCATGGACCTTTTCCTAACTCATTTTCCCCTTATACTTTCAGGACCTTTTCAGCCCTCCCACGAAATGATGCTCAAGTTCTATGGCTTGTACAAGCAAGCTGTAGAAGGACCGTGTCATGAGCCCAAACCTGCTTTCTATGAGGTAGTGAGAGGTTATAAATGGAGAGCTTGGAAAAGTCTTGGTGACATGCCCAAAAAGGAAGCAATGGATAATTATGTGGAAGAACTTAAAAAGGTAGAGGAATATTTTTGACAGGAAGTCTGTTACAGAAGATATGATAACATGGCTTTGAAAGTCTTCAGGAAGCTATGTATGTTATAAATAGCTTTCTCTTGAATCAGAAATAAAAGGTCTTTGGGGTTTTGTAATAGATGCTTGGTGCTTATCATTTGTGACATGGATTGTTGTGAGAACAATTTTGTGCTTGTTCCTTTCAGTTAATTACTGAAGCTGTTAAGTTATACATATCAAACTTACAGTTTTATACAATGTCCCTGCATAGCTTTGGAGAAACTCTAGATAATCCTTCGGTACTTGCTCGATCAGTTTTTTAATAGATTGGTTTTTATCAGCAAGCTGTTAGGATGTCTTTTGTGGTTTTGTTTGTTGTAGGTTCTGTTGTATGAGACCTTTGGATGGAAGGGATTTTTCTGTAATTGAAAGGAAGGGATATTGAGGACTACCAACTACCCACTATACAACATAATTTTTAGTTGTCACAAATTGTTGAAAGGTTTTTATTTTTTATTTTATCAAGTAATTATTTATTATGAGAAATGTTTATAGTCTGATTGCCTTGCATGTTTGTTGCAGATTGTGGAGACGATGTCATATACACAAGATGTTGCGAACTTCATCGATGCTCTGGGCCCATTTTACGAGTTCATTGATATTCCATCGTTGAAACCCAAGAATAACAATAATGTGAAGGGACTAGATGACAGCCCCGCTTTCCGAGATAATGATGCACAAGAAGAAAACGGAATGGCTAATGGACACATCCAGAAGGTGAACGGTGATGCCTGTAGTGACGTAGACACGGGATCAGAAACGCAGACTTCAAGTGAGGGTTCTTCTCCAGAGCTTGTATCTGCAGGAAGTAACTGTCAAACGGTTCCTCTTTCACTGGTATGTAAACTTGAGTTTAATTTACTCATATGTTTAATATGGTAAACCTTCTGTTTTACTTATGCTAAAGTCATAATACAGTATCCCATCTTGGAATTGGACATGCAAATTTAAAACATGGTTATTCAGTGGCCACACCTAACGACTGCAGTTAATGTTTATAGAGAATGTATTACAGTATTGAGAGTAAATGCCAAAAGTTTGTTTGTGTGTGTGAATGATAAGTATTTTAAACCAATTATTTAAGTTCAAGAAATTTTGTCACAATCTTCAGTATTTGCAGTTAATCAGTTTTAAAATATTTTATGAACCTGTACACTATAAGGCGAATATCTCTCACTTGAGGGAACGTTCTTTTGTATTTGTATTTTTCATAGGTTTAATAAACATAAACCAAAGGTTTTTATCATAATCCCACCTCAACCAACACTGCATTGTCCTTGGCATTAATAAACCACATTGTTATCAAGTTTCAGTGATTGTTTCTGGCTTGTACAAAAGGCTCTGGTTTTTATATCAAGGAAAGTTACAAATTGATTTTAAAGTTTGTTGCATTTCACCAGTAAATTTCTTTAGTTTACCTACAAAAAAATATATCTGATCTTTGTTTTTTTTATATAATTATCGCCAGTTGTTGTTTATTAAATAATACTGTTCATCTCATGACATACCAGAAATACAGTAGTAGTGATTTAAATGCAACGCTTCACTCTCCAAAGGACCAAGAACTTGCCAAAGTTGAAGAAGAGGAAGACGAAGAACTGGTCGTGATGAAAGTGATCAACTCTGTGGAAAATACGACAACACACACACTGACGTTATCGCCAAAGGTGTACAGCGACTCTGAATCAGACGAGGAATATTCTGAACCAGCTGAGGTTAGTTTGAGGTTAACTTGACTCTTTAGCTGTAAATTTTCATGTGATGTTACTCAGGGTTGCTGATTATTTTGTTCATAATTGGATGATATTTATTTCTATGAGGATTTTTTTAGGTAATCTTTATGTTGCCTTTCCAGTTGATGTTTGCACTTAATTCTAAAAAAAAAAAAAAAGGTATAGGTATTCTTTGACAAGGGTTATGTAATTGCTCATAATATTGATTGTTATAACTATTTTCAGCTTGCCATCTACTGCCTATTCCTAAGATTAATGAAAGTTATAAAAGCAGTATATTTACCAATGTCCTTCAAACTAGTGCATTGTATTTTAATGAAGTTATTTATTACAGATAAGCATAGATTATCTAGTAACGGAATCCAAGATTACATCTCAACAGCCAGTGGAAGCTTTCATGTCCACACCACAGCAAAACTTTTCTGCCGATCACTCCACGGACTCACCAGATAGTGGTATTAAAGTGACCACAGGCCCTTTGGTATGTGGAGGAGGTGATCAAAGTCACCCAGGAGGACTTCAGATGACTCCACGAGGATTTCAAGGTATATGAGAAAAACTTGGTAGAATATACCATTCTTTGGTTGACATGAGTGGCCAAATTTCTTAAGGCTCTTTTCATCACACGGTGGAAAGTGTTAATAATGTATTTAGCAAAGGAATGCTGCAAAGAATCTTTGAGGTTACCCACAGTGTACTGTGAAGGGTATACTGCAGACAACACACCCATGAGCCTTAGCTGTTAACAAAGCCGAGGAATTAATATGTTTAATAGCTGAGATGGGATGACCTCTAGTTTTGGCAAATCACCTCAGCATTTAACTAATCTTAATTGCTGTGTAACACATATTTGCTTGCATTTAAGTACTGTAAAGGTTTGGCTGAGTAAACTAAAGAATAATGTATTAGTGAATCAAATATTATTCTAAAATTGTTAATTACAAAAATATTGGTACAGTACAGTTTATTAACTCCAGAGAGTAAGAAGATTAGAACCAGTGTAAAAAATTTTTATGAGGTGATGGCCTGGGCAAACATTTGGCAATCAGTAGGTTGTATATTTAATGCAAAATGTAAAATTGATTGCCCTCATGGTTCAAAAGAAAATGGATAATTGCAGTGTTCTATAATCTGTTTGACAAATTTTTTGTTTTCAAACTATAGTACTGTATACTTAAAGCATTAAAATTTTTTGTTCCTTTCTGTAATCTTAAGTCATTGAAGAGGCTTACTTTTATGGTATGAAATCTGTAACACATTATATTAGTATTCCTGAATACTAAATAATGGTCAGGAGTGATTTGCCATAATGGAAACATGGTGTATACAGTAGTTTCTCATGTAACATCAATTTCAGGTTCCCATTATGGTGCCTCCTCATATGCTCCAGGTGATAGTAGAAATGCTGTTTCCTTCGCTCAATCAAGTGGTCTTTCAAGAAGTTCAGGGAGCGGAGGAGGTACAGGGGAAGGAGGAGGAAGAAAAGGAAGTGGTTCTAATGTCGCTGAGGATGTAAATGCACAACTTGTGATTTTACTGCGAAGGCTTCAAAATGACATGGAGAATGTTCTGCATCGACTCAATACCCTGGAAACGCTCACCGTCACTCAGCATCACACGCACTGCCATCAGTGCCACGTAAGTTTTATTTTTGTATTGATTTCAAGCTAAATGCTAAAACTTGACATTAGATTAAAATTGGTGAGTACTGTACAGAGTATCATGTGATATTGAAGTAAGTTTGTAAATCCATTTGTTTAATGTAAGCTCTTAAATGCCATTTTTGTCACAAACAGTGTTCATGGAAATGTCTGTGAATATAGAGTAATTCTTCAGTGGAAAATTATAGGGAATTGTTTTGTTCACTCTATAAAGAACACAACACAGTAAGTAAATTGTCACTATTTAAGACACCCTATTTGTAAAGCTGTCTTCAAAGAAAAAATTTTTCACTCTAGTTTTATCAGATATACTGTAGTTACACATTTCTCTGTATGATTCTTTGTTCATGAAGATTACCTGTACTGGATATGAAAAATATTTTAATCTCCAAAGTCCCTTTAGCATTCTTTGAAGGCAACAATTGAAAATGATTCATATCCCATGCAACTGTATAGTATTTGTCACAAAAATGACAATTCTTTGCAAATTAAATTTAGAGGTCATGAGGTTCCTGTAAAAACCCTTCTAAATGGAAAAATATAAGAATTAATTTGTCTTGCAAAAAACCCACTCCTGTAGCAGTCTGTATTTTGTGCGATGAATCCCAGACACACCATTCCACTGTGAAAGAAGGTAGCTCAGGTAGTATGGTGCATGCACATATGGTCCCTTATAGGTTCCTGGAGGTCACCTGAAGCACTCTGTGTCTCTACCATCAGGTCATCAGTTCCTAGAGGTTCCCAAGCTTGTGGAACTGTCCGAGACTACTGTGTGTTATCTTCATTTTCCATTAGATTTCATTCGGCTTCATTCACTCTGCCTACTGTATTTGCCAGTGTAGAGGATACATTTTTATAAGTAAAAGCTATGTGGGGATTGGTTTCGATGATGGTGCTCTGGCAAACTCCAAATACCTCCCTTAAAATACTGGTTTAACCAAATATGGTGACAATGACTCATAATAATATCCATCAGACATCAACAAATTTTTGTCAGATTCTTTCAGTTTTTCTCGGTCTGTTAGTTCCCTTCAATAATCTCTGGCAACAGTTGTCTGTATAATCCATTAAAATTTTTTTGTAATAGGTTTTGTAAAGTATATTGCATTAGCCTAAAATCACAGTATCAGCAATGTAAGAGAGAGAGAGAGAGAGAGAGAGAGAGAGAGAGAGAGAGAGTTTCAGTAATGCTAGCCATTTTTGTAACTTATCCAGAGCAAGATTATTTGCTCTATGACAGTTTCTACTATGTAGTAGGTGATGGCTATGTGTGTTTGAACCATCTCACTATTTCATCAGGTTTCCCATGAAAAGAGCCTTTCTTGCTTATTTATCACATTATTTTCTTGTTTTTTTTTTATTGCAAGTTACTGACAGTTAGTTATGCATTTTTTCCCTTCCCATCCGCAAATACATGGTATTGTATTATCCTCCTTACAAGGAACTTTTTTCTGGAGTTGCCTCATTATGGAGACTGCTCCTGTTGTGGCGTGAAGCCAGACTGACTATTATCCATTTTAGCAATTTTCCTTAGCCTTTCCTCCAGCACCATTTCCAGTATTTTCATATCTGGACTACGTAGTAATATTCCTCCAATAATATTCTCTTTCTTCCATCTTATTTTCATCAGCCCTCTCCTAACATTTGTTTCATAGTGCAACTGTGAGGTTTTCCTCCTGTTACACCTGTAAAATCTTTTTCTTGTTTCCCTTGCAATGTTGAATGACCTCATAGGTCCCAGTACTTGGCTGTTAGCCTAAATTTTACATACCATTCCATTCTGCAATTTTCAAGTTGCAGTGCATCCCTTTTCCATCTGTATATCACTGCTGGGAGACTCTTGGCCTACTTATTTGGTCTTGTCTCTCTTTTTTTAGGTTTTCATATATTCTAAGAAGTTCATGGATAGCTGGCTCTCCATCTGCCTTTATGGAGTCTCTTGTTGTTTTCTTTGGTCCTGTTGGTTTTCCATTTTTCACCTTCCACAGCCCCTTTAACCTTTTCAGATATGTATTATGTTGGTGTGTCTGTTATGCTAATCATCCAGTTCTTGTTCATTTTCTTCATTTGAGTTTTCAAGATACTGTCTCCATTGATCCGGCTCTCTCTCTTTTCAACTTTCATTTCTCGACTGTGATCTTTTATATTCTTTGCTCCATGTAAATTTTTTGCTGTCTTTCCTCAGCCACATTGCTGTTCTGTAGGCATAACAAGAAATGATGCTGATTCAAGCAGCCAAAGGTGTAATCACCTTGACTAGATTAAATATACGTGCACTTACTGTCAATTTGTTTATCTCCTAAAAGGCAGGAATTGTGGAATTCTGTAATGAATTTGACCGTCAAACATCAAAACAGGTTAAACCAACTGTTGGATTGTGGTGTTGTTCACTCCAAAAAGAATGTCTGACCCATGAGTATTTGTTGGATAATCCACATGACCCAGTTCTTGAATGCAGAACTACACTTATGATGCCAGTTTCTAGTGAGTGTCCAAATTTTTATAAAAATATTGTTAGAATTTTCAACACATTCAATTTATCCATTCATTAAATGTTTAAGGAGTCGCAATATGTTGAATGAGTTATGTATTATCAAGAACAAGCCATTTGGAGTGGCCCTATGAGACTTCAATAACCAACCTTTTCAGGTGTGAATTACCATATAAGGATAGCTGTTTATCATCATGTGATAACCATCCTTTGACCATTTTTATATAGTTATAGTGATTGATTAATATTATAGATTATAAAGAAGGCATTTCAGCTTAGTTCAGAGATGCATTTTACCAAATAATATATGCTGTTATGTGGGTCACAGCTAAAAAATTATGTTTGCAAAGCAACATCTAACCATAAACTCTTAAATGTATCCCTGCAATAATGTGCAATTTTTTCCCCTTCTGTGACAAGCAAAAAAAAAAAAAAAAAACTTTGGTTTTCAACAATGTTATGTTGATGCTTTCAATTTACTACAAGCATGTCTCCACAAGCTCTATTCAGGCTATACAGATACCACCCTACTTACAAACCAGGTACGTTCCGTACAGCTGTTTGTATGTTGAATTGTTTGTAAGTTGGCTACTCTACTCTTCATGCCTATTTAAGTACAGTATGATATAAAATCCATATATACTGTAGGTTTTTTCATCCTAAAACACAATACGCTGTACATACAGTACTGTATTTACAGAATGGGAGCTCAAAACAAAATTTGAGCTCATGGGTGCAAAGGGATTGCTCTGAACACAATTGTACTTTGCCATCCCGCTTGTTTGTATGTATCTGAATGTTTGTAAGTTGACTGTTCGTAAGTAGGGTGGGTCTGTATCGAAAAAAGTGCATATAAATGTTATATATGGTACTTTAATTATTTCAGGTCGGTAACAAGCGGCTCTGTTGCTGTTCGAACCGAACGGTCGTGGTGGCCATTCCCTGAGCTATCACCACGTACCACTTTCTTCCTCTTGGTGTGGCCACTGATTTTGCAAGGTGGTATCAAATTATTGCTGCTCCTCCGTTCTCGTCGAAGAAGACAATAGCTGCGATAGTATAAATCTTCTTAGGATTATTTTGTTTATCAGTGTTTATAATGATAAGAGTAAACACCAATTCACTTAAACTTGACAGCACCTGAAACTGTTATTGGTCAACCTTTGTACAGGTTAAGTATCTGTACCTTTGAAAATGTTTTACTTTTGGTCCATCCTTTACTCGATTGTGCAGCTGGTAAGTTGTAGACAGCTGCTACAGTACTTAAGAATTATGGTACTTCGCTTGGGAACTGTACTTGATAGGTAGCTCTTATTTTTAGTATTGTATTAAACTTATCAGACTTCTGAATCAAAGTTAAACATCCACGGTTGTAAATAAAATATAGCAGAATCTACAGTGATATCAAGTCTTGTGTAGGGTTCTTGGGGATATCATTATTATGTTTAAATATTGTGAAGAAAGAAATATTGCACAGTAATGACACTGTTAAGATAGGTGTCCAGGAAATTGGTGTTGACAATTGACTGATTGAGAGAACCAGTAAACCGTAACTTTATAATTTTGAGGTATGGTGTAGGAGTTTTATTTTTTGATCCACCAGAACCCATTCTCTATAAATTTCAGAAGATTTTTGTTGATTATAATGAGGAAATACAGGGCAATAACTTAGATTTCACACTTTTGTAAAGTAATTGCTACACTTGGATAATTTTACACTTATATTCTTTGTCGTTAGATAGTAATATTTGAACATGTTTAGCAGCTTGCATAGGTTTTTGTAATTGAGTTTTTTTTTTATTACTGCAACTAGTAAAAGTCCTGTTGTTGCTGGATGAAACAGGGTAACCGTTTACAATAAATTAGGTTCTTCTAGCTAAGTATACTGCAGATACTTAGTAATCCTAGTACAGTGTGTGAGTTGTCTGCTTGCACAAGTATCATTTTAACTATTACCACAATAATATTCTGATGATATATTTTCAGGGCAATCCAGTAGCTTGTTTTTAATTTTCTTTTCATTACATGACAACAAATGACTACAGACAATTTTGCTATTGTAGATTTTTTTTAATCAAAAAGGCTGCACCATTATATGCCCTTTCATTTTTTACTTGATACTTAAGTTAGAAATGTAAGCAGTGTTTTTATTATTCAATATAGATTTTATTTTTTTTTCTTAAGTTCCACTTAGGATTTATAAGTTTAATAGAAATTACTGTGTTTAAGTGAAACATGAATATGTTCACAACTTGCAGTATTGTGCCCAAATATTACAGTTTATTATATTAGTGAGAGATGGAAATTGATGTTAGACTTTTGTCTTATAACCCAACTAACAAGAATGTAAAAATGGAAAATACTGTTATAAAGTATCAGCCCTCTTAACATACTATTGAGTGAGAACTCATTCATTTGCAACACTATAGAATAACCAAAACAGAAACCAGAATTAATAGCTCAAGCACTAGTGGATCCAGACAAATTTCATTTTCATATTATATATATATATAATTTTCATATTATACATATATATACATTATATATATATATATATATATATATATATATATATATATATATATATATATATATATATATATATATATATATATATAATATATATATATGTATATATATGTATATATATATATATATATATATATATATATATATATATATATATATATATATATATATATATATATATACATATATATATATGTATATATGCATATATAATTATTATTGTTATTTTTTCTCAAAATTTTCATATTTCTATAATAGGTTTTTAGTTTTTTTCCCATTTTTATATTTCTCATTTATGTTATGTAAATCTTCAGTATTGTTATTTTGTCATTATTTTTCATGGGGAGCACATGCCCAGGTGCCCCCCCTGATCCACTAGTGAGCTCAAGCAGAATATTCTTGACAGATTCGGCTCATTAGAAATTTTTATAAAATATCTGCCAGAAAGTATCGTAAGTAGGAATGCAGGATTTTGAATGCAAAAGACTCGTAGTCTTGTCTTCCAGCTTTTCTTAGGGCTTGTTTTTAAAAAACATTCTTGTATCACACACTAGACTGCTTTGGTGTATAGCACATTATGCATTTTCGGATGAAAATGAGGTCTAGTTTATTGACTAGTGGATCTTATTGAAATACAAGGAAACATAACGCATCCCTAACAGTTTTCTGTGGTATTAACCCAAAAATATATTTTGAATAATTTGAGAAGACTTCATTATAAATTAAGAATAAATTTATTATATTCTGTAGGAACAGAAGACTCCCAGATACAAGATGCCCATGTTTTATTAGTATCAGTCAAACTACCTTATACAAGGATGATGGAGAATTGGTTGTTTAAACTGGTTCGCAATGCTAAGCTCTTATCAACCTCAAACCAAAATAGACTTTCAGCTTCCTATGATTTTTCCCTTAAATGGTTTTGCCTCAGGTGGATGAATGAGGAAATAGTAATTTGACAGTAGATAGCTTGATTTTATCTTTTTACTATGCTCTCCAGTTCATGGTATTTATATTAGACCAGTAAAATAATGTGGAAAGATGTGAAATATATATGTAGATAAGATTACATGGAGGTAACATTCTCATTTCATAACAGTATTGACACTTGCATCTAATTTCATTAGGTTTTTGTGGCTCTACACAGTTTTTTGTATTTTGATCCAGTGTAAGAAACAAATTCTTGCATAAGATTTACATTTACTGACTTGCATTTTTTATATTGATCATTGCTGTATTTTAAAAGAGTGAAAGTCAAGAGATTTGAGGTCGTTTGGTGTTGTGGTAGCCATAGCAGTAAACGATTGACCTGCATGTGAAAAATCTACCTTAGTCCAGCTTATAAAAATTGTTCATACCCATTAGGTTATGTAAGGGTTTAGTTGGTTTTTAGGGAAACCCTAGCTTAGCAGCAACCATGGGACCATTGTCTACCACTTAGCAAAATGTCAGCACTTAACCTTGATTGATATTTTGAATTCTGCAAGTTTTAATACTAATTTTTAGAATTTTTATGGCGTTGTAAAGAGGGAAAATGCTTTAAAACGGTATGAAAAAGGGAGAAGAATATATTAATGTGAACTTAAAGGAGCCATTTAGTAAAGGAGAGGTATAAGTAATCATTAAAAGAAAATTGTGCAAATTGAAAGGTTACAAAGGCATTGAGTGCCACAGAAGGGAGTTGACACATTATGACTTAAAAGTCAGTGAAAAAGTGTTGAGATTTTAATTAAGACAATCCCATGTATTGATTATCCACACTTTCACAACCATGAGCAGCAAATTATTACCATTGTAACTGGAAAATACAGTGGCCATAAAGTATGTTTAGCGTGCAGTTGAAACTGCTTTCTTTTGATTAGTGACTAAGGTACCATATGTGACTGGAGACGATGTGTGAACTCTTTACGTAGACATCTCGTGTGGAATTTCTCTTGTAACAGTAAAGTGTGCGATTTTGTTAGCTTAACAGTTTTGTATGAAATGTACTTTTACAGAAAGCTCAAAACCTATGTATAGACATGAAATGAGACATAACACCATCAAATAGTAAAAGATCATCTTTTTAGTAAGACTGTCATAAAAGATTTTAAATTAGTATTTCAAAAGATTTCATCCTCTGTATGTTTACATAATTGCTGCCCTTTCATTAAACCTTTAAATGATACTGGCTTTAAAGGAAATCATTTATTATGTATTGCAATCACTGCAGACAAGCATACTCTGATTGTTAAGGCTCTTACAGTCTAACACCTCTGCCATTCTAGCCAGTAATTTCTAGATTGTCCTTTCCCTCGTTCCCTGTACATTTCTTAATTGTGGTCCCTTGTGCCAACCTATCTTCATCCTTTCTAGTCGTGGAATCAGACCACCCACAAAATCTATTTTTGTATTTGTGTTAAGCTGTTTACTGTGTCCATTTTGCGCATACAGTTCTTACCTTTTCAACCCTCTTTGATATGCGTAAGGCAGGCAGTTCATCTCAAGAGCTTCCAGCTTTTCACCTCTTTCATCTATATTATTTACCTCTAGATGTTTCTGATTGGCTGTACTTCTGTTTTGCAAATACGCATCATATAGTTTCTCTTTTCTTGTCGCTGTACCTCATTCACTGTCATGCATTGAACTTTTATTTGACCTTATGTGCTTCTTGCAGTCTTACTGATTGCATGCAGCTTATACTAAACATCTCTCATAGTGGTTTGCTATCCTTAATCCAGTCCCATTTTTCCTACACCCCCTCCTGGTATGCTACCCAATTCATTCTTATTAAACTTACTTGGGCAATTTTTGCCTAGCCATATTCCACTCAGGTGTTTACTCTGAATTAATATATTATCAAAGAAACTTTACCCCTTAATTTTCTATTTCCTTATTACATTCTTGGGACTCAAGCCACCTGTGTCTGTTCCAACCCTTACATCCATATCAACCAGTACACTCAACCTTTCTCCTTCTGCTGAAGTTAACCAGCACGCTTATCCTTTCTCGTATCCAAACACAGCTAGGCATGATTCGGACTTTCCTAAGCATTGCCCTCTACTCCCTCCTTCCCTCACACTTAATCTCTTAGCTGCACCAAACAATCTTGTTATCCAGTCTTGAACACCATGGGCCTTCTCTTTAGTTCTGCGTCCTTAAATTCAGCTTTTCTCTGTTCAAGTACATCTGCTTTCATGATTCTCTTTCTGTACTTGAGACTTAATACCAAATTTTCTTTCTGTTTTTTGCTAGTGAAATATAAGGAATGGGGATTAATTCTAGTATATTTGTGTTGTTTTTCACATTCCTATGTGAGTTAGACTGTATTATTAGATTCATTCATCAGTAAAATTTTTAATGTTAGATTTTAATTTTCTGCAGTTAGATGTAAAATGAGTTCTCACTGCTCCTCTGTCCTGTTCACTTTCAACTTGAATTCTCATATGGTCTTTGCCCTTAATAATTTTTCTTTTTGTGCTTCAGAGAAAGAGATGCATATGCTCTTTTAGGGATCAATCATGCTGTTAAAGAATTGTAAGTCGTTTACTTTACTTTAGGGCATAGTTCATCAGTGTTCTGAGGTGCTGGTTATTCATAGCTAGTTTCACTTAACCCCATAACAGTAGTGTGTGGTGCTTAAGCATAAGGAAAACCAAAAATACGAGGGTTGTATCTTCTTAAGTGTTATATGATAATCTAAAAATAATGTGATTGTGCTGGGCATGAACCATTAACAAATAACACCTCAGATATTCAGTAACAATTCCACATTGATGTAGATATATAGAAAGTATATTGTCCTGTTAAATTTCTCCTTCTCTCCCTCACTCATTCACTCATGTTCTAACTGAAAACAAGCAAGGAACTTTTCAAAGTTACTAGTTTTTAATAACCAGTAATTGGCTGAATATTGCTTTTAACAGGATGAAGTGTATGAAGCTGCTCTGTTTTAACAGAACTTTGATGTATAACTGCTGTGCTGTGCAGTGCATTAAACTGTACAGAAGGCTGGAAATCGTGAGTAATGCTTTCTTGACCTGCTAACCGATTATACTTGAACATCCCCGTTAGTCTACTGTTGCTCATAGCTGACATAGAAACAAAATAGTTTTATAAATTAACGTTTTAAACAGTTGGTACACTTTGAGTTATAGCTATTAATTGATGTAATAAAAGGATTACCAGTATTACCCGCTTTCTAATAGTTTAGTTAGAAACATGATGTGTCTACAATTAGGTACTGAGCAGTTTATAAGGAAAAGTTTGTTGTTCTTAGAGTTAAGGATTCATTTTGAAATATTAATAAGATACAGATTCAGAGCTTAGAAAGTCTTATCTTTGCCATCGCTTACTCTTGTGTATTGTACTTTGATAACCACTTTTAAGTTGTTAGCTATTTTTAAACATATAATCAATATCTACTCACCCAACAGAATATATGAATGTATTTACTGTATATTTTATGTTATTGGGAATTATATAGCAAAAGTTTATTTTGTATATTAATCTTTGGGGCAATATACTTTTCAGTTTCTTAGTTGTACTGTACATGTATCATATCTACTGGTAGTTGGATACCTTATTACAATGTAATATACATGCAGAAACTTATTTTTGTATTCATAAAAAAGACAAGTTACATTGCCTGAAATTAGGTGTCGCACATTATATTGTGAGCAACAATAAACATTGTTGACTTTTTATCAAAATTGTGTTTGTTTCATGAAACCCTTTTGCTATTGTGATCATCCTTCTTTGTATTATCTAAACTTTTACAGTTGTTTTTGTCATTCTTGTGTCCTGATTTGGTATTGGAAAAGTAAAAGTGGTAAAAATGTTGATAAGACAAATAAAAGGCTTTGCTCTATGTGGTCATTTAGACCCCCTAACCACCCCACCTCTAGCCCCTGGTTGTTGGGAAGGGGGCTAAAGGTTGGAGTTGCTCAGGTCTGAATCCTTTTTTGATCATAATTTGTTGCTGTGAACTAAATTTGCCAGGCTTTCTTTCTTTTTCCTTGCTCCTTTTTCTCTCCTTTCTCATATCATGATGGTCCTTTGTTGACAACGTGAGCATGTGGTTGATTATGGATTAGATTACTCTAAGAACATGACGGAATTTGAGTGACTGACATGGTCGAGTGAGGTAGAAGTTTAATTGTACACTCAGCTCCTAGTGCTTGTCCACTCTTGGCAGACTGATGACCCCAAAGACATTAGGAGCATTTCGTATTTCCGACTATAAACCCTACGGCAGTCCACAAGAAAGGGGTTTGTGCGTTATTTGAGATTTTGGGGTTGCCCAAAATTCATCCGTGGGAAATCACATATAGGCATAGTCGTTAATAGGCATATATGGTTGGTTTTGATTACTCTTAGAGCCTGTTGGATGCTTATGTTTGGTGGTCACCTCCCCACCACCCTCAAGCACCTAGCATGTTTTGTGGTTAGATGACATGATGGAGCTGCTATTTGATTGTGGATTCCAGTGACCGGATTGATATAGTTGCTGTTGCTGAATAAACTAAAGCTTTCTCTGCCCTCTATTTTCCTGGGCATTTTTCTCTTTGTGAACTTAGTAATCTGACCTTTTTCTGCATGGACTTTATTATATTGCTGGTTGTTCTCATAAAATTAAGGAGGATGGGGGTTGGATAGCATGGCTCCCCATTTGTCAGATTCAATTTACCGACGTGGCTGAGTAAGGATAAGGATTTTTTAAAACTTGGGCCTCTTGTGGACCTAACTTCAAGTTTTTATAACAGTGGTTATTTGAGATTATTTGCAAAGTTTGGTACAGAATTTCCTATGTGACTGAACACTCTCAGTACCTATTAATGATACCTACCCTGCTAGTTATAAATTAGAAGATTCTGTCTTTCAAGGAAGTGCACTCAGTGGAACCATATTTACCCCACCAATGAATAATATTACCAAAATAATATTTAATGGAGACAGTTCTGCATTATACATCATCCAGTCTTCATCATCCCCAAAGAATGCTAAATCTTGCCATTTCTGAGACAGGCCTTCAGTTTGTCACTAAGGAACTCAATATGTTCAATTTTGTAAGATCCAGATTGCCTATTTTAAAGAAAAAAAAAAGGAAAAATACTCTGAACCTGTACTGAGGGAACTCGCTCACACTACTGGGGTGCTAATAGAACAATTTTAATGTTGCTGTATAACGTTAACATTTTTATCAATTTGTATTTATTATTATGTTTATGATATATATATATATATATATATATATATATATATATATATATATATATATATATATATATATATATATATATATATATATATATATATATATATATATATATATATATATATTTATATATATATATATATGTATATACAGGATGTATGTATTTATATATGTACATATATATGTATGTATGTATGTACTGTATATTGTATGTATATATACAGTATATTAACTTTATCACATACACAATTGTTCTGTGCATTAGTAGAATTACTAAAAGGACCTCATTCAAACTGGATGTTATCTAACGAAGTTTTTTATTCAGAAAAAGTTACAAGCTTTCTTGGACAAACAGTCCACATTATCAAGTATCAGTACAATGAGCAGACGCGTAGTCCGGCTGTATTTATATCTGTGTGCTGGGTACTTTTAATCCTATAATCGCCTAGCTCCTCCTGTGTGACCCCCACCCCCTCGTGACCTTGGTCTTTCTCTGATCCCTCCTCACAGGTGTCCGTTTTCCGTGCGTTCTCTTGCTTTTTTTCCTCATTTCCTTGCTACTGTGGAGTATACGATTTTTCTAGATATGCTGTCTTCAAAGCCGTTTCCGGTGTTCCCTGCCATCGTGTTGTTGGCGCAAGTTATGAAGGCGTTCTGTACAACCAGTCTAGATGTTTTGTTGGTGTTCCTGTACAGAAAACTTATTTTCCCAGTTGCCAAACACTGTTGGGAAAATGATCACAGAATAGACTGGGAAAATATGAGTTTTCTGTACAGGAACACCAACAAAACATCTAGACAAGATATAGTAAAACATACAAACTATTGGACCAACCTTCCACCAGGGTAAAAGAAACATAAATGGAAGAGACTAACAAATAAAAAAGAGGAAAAGACACCTTAAGACAAGAAGAGGGGACTGGCTGTTGCCTGCATTTTTAATGGGGGAACCAGTTGTTTTATCAATAAGGACTCTAAAATGGGTAATTCCTGAGTGTTGGGTGTTTGTCCGATGATTTTAAAATCTTTATTTTCAATGTATGTTTTGCAATTTTTAGCATGAGTTCTTATATTGGAATGCTCCGGGTTTGTGAGTCTGCTGCCTGTCCGGAAACTGACCCCTTTATGACAATTGATGCTCACCTTCAGCAGCCTCCGTGTGATCCCACATAAATATATATATATATATATATATATATATATATATATATATATATATATATATATATATATATATATATATATATATATATATATATATATATATATGTATGTATGTATGTATTACATATATATATATATACAGTATATATACTGTATATATTATGTGTGTATGTATGTATGTATATATGTATGTATGTATGTATGTATGTA
>NC_089790.1:15447500-15477500 GCF_040412425.1 Macrobrachium rosenbergii
TTCTCTGTCTTTGAAGTTTTAGTATTGTCAAATTTAGACACTTAACAACTTACACAGTTTTCATACTTGACAGAGAATGAAAACTATTTGTACAAAATGTACGGAACACAAAATATAACCTGGCCAGTCAACCTGCTGGAATAGGGATCAGTCAGAATGACAGACCTATGGGTGACATTAGTGGCCAGGCTGGGATGGTGAGGAAATACATCACAGTATTTTGGTGATTCTGAGTCGGTTCAATAATAATGATGCTCCAAGGTTGGCAAAGTAAATAGCTCCTCATATTGTATATTAACTGAGGCTTTGCCTTTATTGTAGAGGGCTTTTAGATTGTAAAGGCATCCAGGATACCTTTTAAGGATCTAATATTTCAATGCCTACTCCTGATAGCTCCCTGGTGAGACAGAGGCTCTGCTTGTCATGGTAGTATCTGCTGATGGCACCATCTTGAAGGTGCCATGTTAACTGCCCTGATGTAAATAGTAAGATATGGATCACTTTCCTCTTTATAGTGGGAAAGTTTGTGTAACAGGTCCCTTGTGGTATCTATAGGGCCTTCCTTAGTACAGATACCTAGAAGAGTCCTCAGGGTTTCTTCTGGGATGATGTTGGGAAGGAAAGAACTTTTTTCATACCACTTCTTGATGATATCAATAGTTGTGGTGATTGGCATATTTTTGAAAAAGTACATGACATCAAGGAGAGCAATAATAACTCAAATGATTGCTGTGGATTAGCTCAAGTGTTGTAGAGTTGTTTCTGCTCAAGTGTTACGAATCGTCTTTGCTTTGTGAAAGGAAGGGATAGTGTCTGGCTAATCATAAGATGAAGTTGGTTCTCATATATTTAGCTAAGGGGTTAAAATTCCACACTATCTTGAGTTGTTTCTTGCCATTCTGACAGATATTGACTCCAGCAATGCCCAAAGATAGTAAGCTCTGTATTTGGGAACATGAGAAGCCTCTAAGAGAGGATTACACTGTCCTTATAATTAGCCAGGTTTGCACCCCAACCTTTTTTTCTGGAGAAGAGGGGCATATATTTTGATGCTATTCCTCACCTCCCTTCAGAACACTGGATCCTCCTCAGAGTTCCTTGAGCTCATATGCAGCAATGACTCCAGGGACATCATCACTTTCCTTGATGTTGAGTCCTTCTTTATGAATATACCTGTCAAGGAAATGTATGGAGATGCTTCTGTCCCTTCTATTACCATCATGGGATGAATTGAAGACGGTATTTGGTGAAAAGAAGCATCTCCAATACCAGCATCTACTGTCTATACGCTGACAGTATGTTAATGACGATTACCAAAGAAGACACCCTCCGCTGACTGGTGGACACATCTGAAGCCAAATCTGCAGTTTTCAGTAGAATTGGAGCTCTATAATTCCTCCCATTTTTAAATGGTCCTTTGTCTTTTATAGACCACTGTGAAAGTTGGTAGAAAGTCAGGAGTTGAAGGGGAAGAGGTCATCATTCTGGTGAGTGTCTAGAACTAGTAGTGGATACAGGACTCATAATTTAAACATGTAGGCTATATGCAGTGTGTCTGCGATTTATAATTGTTTTTCTGGGAAAGAAAATGGTCTACTAAGACTCTGTGTAGAAAATGAAACCTGGAATTTCAAGGGGTAACTATGAATTCCATAGGTAATAAACAAATATGCTCCATATTTTCAGTTTTACAGAGGAATTTGTCTTGCACACAGTACCTCAGAATGATGTCAGTAAAGAAATACAAGCACTTTCTCTTCCAAGGATTTGCTTTTGCCTTTATTTATCTAGTGCTGTTATTTTTGAAAATTTAATTCTTGGTGCTTTTCCTTTGAGCATAATTCAGCCCTGTGAAAAGGAAGCCAATATTTCCCCCCTTGCCAGTGGTTGTTGCTCTTCAGTAGGGTATCACTGATTTGTAAGAAAGTAAGAAGACATGAATATCTTGTTGAAGGTATGCTTGAGAGATTATGAGGAATCACGCTTGTGAAATTAGGCTGAGATATAAATTAATTTAATGTGGTCCCTCCTTTGTAATACTTAGTAGATCTTTGAGTGATGACCCTCTTGTTTCTGTGGGTGCTGACACTGGCTAGGCCTATGTTTGTTTGAGTCCAGTGTCTCTTAAATTGCAGACTTAACAGTTAATATCAGAGATACTGTCCTATACGTTTCCCTTGCATATGTTGGCACAGAGCCTGATCAGGAGTACCCTAAGAGGAGAGTCGATGTAGGCATATGCTATGCATACCATTTAATCATACATGTGAATTAGTGTATTTTTAGTAATAATAATAATAATAATAACTGAAGGGTATAATTGAAAGGAAACCACCGTGATACTCAAAAAGTCTTTATTTTAGGACCATATGACTTTACAACACCACCTTTTTTTTAAATACCAAATTTGAGCTTCTATAAACTGTTTGTCCTTTTAAATAAAAAAACTTAAAATAAATTGGTCATTAGCTCATTTTTACATGTGAGCTAAACAGCTATATACTGAATTTTGTTGAATATAAATCATAGATTTTTTATATATATATATTGTAGATAGTTGGAAAGCAGTGTCCATGTTTTTTTTTACCTTATGTAAAGAGATTCGAAATTGAGAATAAATTATGTACATGTCTGTTTTTTTTTTATTTATTTCATTTCCCCTCGAAAGCATCAACACCATTGCTAAATACAAATTCAGAACTTATATGCATCAAGTCAGAATTGTTATTTTATTTTATTTATTATTTTTTTGTATTTTTTATATTTTTTTTTGTATTGGCTATTTTGTAATGATGATTTATTTCTCTTTTTTTCCTCTTTACGAAATCCCTCAGACAAAAAGTGCAATTTCGAAGAAACAGTTTAAACGTGAAGCAATATTTCTTCTTTCTCCCTCACTTTTCTTTCACTAATATCTCCCGTTTGCGTTAATACTCACTCTCTATAAGGGGCCCATGAACTCCGCACTGCGTGGCCTTAAGTGGCCTCTTTAAATCCTTACGCTCGCTACAGGGCTAAGTATATTGGACCACTTTGTTTACATCTTAGAAAGGTGTTAGGAAATGTAAAAAGAAAAGTACTTTTCACCAGCTATAAATATTACCTTGAATATTTTTATGATTCGTGGAATATCATGGCATCAACGATATTGTTAAGCAGAAAAACAGCCATTTCAACTTCCTGTTTATGTTAATCAGTCAAAAATATTTATTATTATTCTTGAGGCAGAGAGCGATTACGACCAGTGATAGGTAGGACTGACTTAACTTCGTTGAAATTTGGTTTTTGGTCGTAAACTGATTAATGGGATGTGTAATTTAATTTCCCTGATCGTTATAGTTACGTTTTAATATCTAAAAGAGGTAATTACGAAATATACAGACGTTGGCATAACCTCAAGTGAATGATATTTTCTCCAGAGTAGCGTGGGAAAACTTTTACTAAGATTGTGTCTATATATATATATATATATATATATATATATATATATATATATATATATATATATATATATATATATATATATATATATATATATATATTATATATATATATATATATATATATATATATATATATATATATATATATATATATATATATATATATCATACTCGACCTGCATAACAAAATGTGTTCGTTCATGTTACTTTCAAAGATATTTATAGTATATGAACTTTAATGTTACTGGTTATACACGTTCATCATATTTTTATGAATAAAATATAGTCTTCAGTTGCACAGAACCACGTGATTTTAATGCAGTTTTTAGCGTTGCTTGTTATACTCTGAAACCTTTTGCATATAAACACATTCACGACGTAGGTACTGAATAATCACGGAATGTTGTATAATCATTAATATGTCTACTGAACTGCGCAACCGTTTCATCGTGTTATACGCTCGGAATCCACTTTCACTCTGCTATGTGGTAGTAAGTCATATCTCTGTTCATGTATACTCTCTCATTCCCACTCGCGAAATGATCTATAAAAGTTAACCATGATTTAAAAAAATACCTTTAATGATTACTAATGACAAGTAAACTATGTATAAATGCCTTTATCATTTTTTATTATCCTAAGACAGCGGGATGGAGATGAACAACGCTCAAATCCTATTTCGTTACGGTTTAAAGTACAGGGCAGTGATGTCCGTTACATTGCATTCGAGTTAACGAAATGATGTTATTTTAACGCACGCACGCACGCACGCACGCTTCTTGCAGACGCGCAGACACGCTCAGAATCCTTCTTGTTTTTTGCTGTGACTCGATATAAGCGGAAGTGTTTATTTGGGCCTTAATATGAAGTATTTTATTATTTTCAAAAGACTTTGATGCTTTCGAAATGATTATAAGGGTGATGGCAACAATTTTTTTTACCTGGTTGGTTGTGAAATGTAATTCGGGGTAAATTTGTTTTCTCTTTTGTTCAAACTATTTCAAGGAAGTAAAAAAAAGATTGTGGTAAAATTTGCTGGTTTTTGTAAATGGGAGGTTTACATATATATATATATATATATATATATATATATATATATATATATATATATATATATATATATATATATATATATATATATATATATATATATATATATATATATATATATATATATATATATATATATAAATTGTGAGAGTAGTTATCAGACATTAGTATCGTCGACGATGCAAATGTATCGTAGCGTATCGTCAGAGTGTATATAATGTTCTTTTGAGAAATTGCTTCGAGAAAAAATGATTTCTGTCAAAAGTTGTAAATTAAAAGTTGTAGGCAGACAGTAAACGAAGTAGCACTTAATATATGTTTACATGAGGGACTTGTATGTTGTTAATTATTTATCATCATTATTATTATCATTGTCACTATATCATCATCATAACATTATCATTATTATATCTTCATCATATCATTATCATTTTTTACATCATCATCATCATCATCATCATCGCATCTACAGTTACTTATTTAGTCCATCTCGTAGAAAGAGTTGCACAGACAATGATAAAAAAAAACTGGCTTTTGAAGCACAGACAGACACACAGACACACGCACACACGCACACACACATAGTACTTAACCATTTTTTTTATAACACTTCGCCATAATCATTTTTATTATACTCCTTACAATGAAAAAACGAATGAATATGAAAATAGTTATTTTTTCTTCTTATTAAAATAAATAACTTTTAAGAAATGATTCGTGTGTGGTAATAGTAGGCTGAAATTAAGTATCACATATAAGACGTTGTTTGAAATGATGTGAATAATCGCAGTTTAGGGAGTGGAGGGAAGATAGAAGGTTGATGATTGAGGAGGAGGAGGAGGAAGAAAGGAAGAAAGAAAGGAGGAGGAAAATCAGGAAGAAAAGACGAAACACGTTGAATGATGGAAGTAGAGGGGAGATGATAGACGGTTGATAATTGAGGAGGAGGAGGAGAAGGAGGAAGAAAGGAGAAAGGAGGAGGAAAAACAGGAAGAAAAGACGAAACGCTTTGAATGATGGAAGTAGAGGGGAGAAGATAGACCGTTGATAATTGAGGAGGAGGAAGAAAGGAGAAAGGAGGAGGAAAATCAGGAAGAAAAGACGAAACACGTTGAATGATGGAAGTAGAGGGGAGAAGATAGAATAGTTGATAATTGAGGAGGAGGAGGAGAAGGAGGAAGAAAAGGAGAAAGGAGGAGGAAAAACAGGAAGAAAAGACGAAACGCTTTGAATAATGGAAGTAGAGGGGAGAAGATAGACCGTTGATAATTGAGGAGGAGGAGGAGGAGAAGGAGGAAGAAAGGAGGAAAAACAGGAAGAAAAGCCGAAACGCGTTGAAAGATGCGAATGATCGCAAGTCTTGATACAAATACATCTTTGCCGTTTAGGAAGTAGAGAGGGAGAGAGATAGGTGGTTGATAATTGAGGAAAAAGGAAGAAGGAAGAAGAGGAAGAGAACAGGACGACAAGGAACAACAATTCTGTAGCTTAAGGATACGAAGGCGCGCTCCTAACCCAGATATACATTTGCTAAAAGGTAAACACACGCACACACAACTCAACAAAGAGCCATTAAGTCTAATAGATTATTAAGTAAACATTATTACTGTTAAAGTCAAAACGTGGGGAAATATTAATCTATTACTCTCTTATGTATCTTTTCGTAGTTCTGGTTTCTCTCTCTCTCTCTCTCTCTCTCTCTCTCTCTCTCTCTCTCTCTCTCTCTCTCTCTCTCTCTCTCTCAGCTTTTGAATGTGACAGGAGGAAGCTCTCTCTCTCTCTCTCTCTCTCTCTCTCTCTCTCTCTCTCTCTCTCTGGGACAGACTTCCTTCTCCTGTGTGTTCTGTTCACGTACAAGAGAACATTATAACAACAATAACAGAGAACACTGTTCAAAGTAGAATTGATAACGTGTGAACTTTATATATATATATATATATATATATATATATATATATATATATATATATATATATATATATATATATATATATATATATATATACTGAGTGTATGTTTGTGTACAGAATGTATACTGTTATGTGTAATATATAGTGTATACAGAATGCTTATACTGTAGGTGTTAATATACAGTTTATAAATCAGTAGCCTATATGTAAATTCATATGTTTTTATATATTTTATATAAATATGTGTAGGTATATATATATATATATATATATATATATATATATATATATATATATATATATATATATATATATATATATATATATATATAATTGCTTTAGGGACAGTTGATGACAACATAGACGCCCCAGTTTCAATTTCACGAAATTGCTTCATAATGACAACAACTGTCTTTAGATGTCCTTTGGCTGCTATCATTTGTTCTTGAGGATTGCCACGGGAGGGTTCAAATTGCCAGATTGCCAGATTACCGGCAACTTGACGGATTTGGAAGTGTATAAGTGAATATAAGTATGCCCGAGTTCTTAGGGTGACTTGACTCGACAGCTCCCCCATGACTGAAGATCCTAATTTCTCGTTCACTCGACAACTTTGCAATGGTATTATTTAATTTACACCGTATTTCTTTCTCTTAATGTATTTTTTCGACAATTTCTATCGCCACGCGCCACACAAAAACAATCTGCGGGAATGTAAAATTAATTTCAATGTTATTTTAATTTTTTTTTCCAGAAAAATTCACAATTTCCTCGATTTTTTAGAAAACGAGATATTTGCGAGAGTATTTTCTATCTTTTTTCCTGTTGTATTTTATCCACGATGAAAGAAACCATGTAGCCAAAAATTTCTTTACTGATGATAATGGAATGTTAAATTATTCTGCCCAGGGGCAAGATGGAGTGGAATGTCTGGTGGGGAAGTGGTGTGTTTGTGTGGTTGGAGAGTCAGCTGTTCACATTAACTATTGGTACACCTTTTAGCACCAAGGGGTGTATGTATACTCACTGTCTTGTGCAAATAGCGACACCTAGATTGAGTACAGACACGAATCTACACACAAACACAAACACACACACAAACGCGCTCACACGCACGCAAGCACTTGATCTCACGCAGCTTAGACCTAGGCGTATCTTCATTGCTTCGTATTGACGTCATCATCATTTGTATTAGAATTATTATTAATTGTTATTGTTAATAGTATCGTTATTCTATTAGTTACTATCACACGTAGGCTGAAGACTTGAAGTAGTAGAGGGGTGGGGGGGAGGGAAGGGATGGGTGAAGGGAGGATTAGAAATTGTGGCCTTGAGGAGTGGAGAGTTGTAGAAGCCTGGCACTTTTCGGTGAAGATAACTGTTTTTTTAGTACTATCAGGACACTTAGCAACAGTATTTTTCCAATTTCCAGTCTTATTTTCCTCATTTATCTTCCCCTTTTTCTTCTTACTCTTCTTCTCCTTTTGCTCTTCCTTCTCTTCCATTCCTGAATCTTCCCACCCTTCTCCTCCTCTTGTTGCAAATTCTTGGGAGAGAGGAGAAGAAGAAGAAGAAGAAGAGCCGCGTTTGTTTTGGTCCTACGAATGCTCGCGTCAGAGGGGACCTTCCCTTAGACCTATGCACCAAGGGGGAACTTGATGAGCGACGTTGCCGTTGATTATCGCGCCCTGTTCGTGTCCTTTTTATCATAAACCAGTTTTCTAAGGTCGTCCTTAACACTAGAATAACATAGGAATGAAGTTTCACTGATCTTATGGCGACAAGCTCTGCCGTGGATTCGTGGACTGCCCAGTTAACTTAGCGTCTGGTTGGTGGAATGAAGATCAGTGGTTCCACTCTTGTATTTCGGGACCACTTGGCAGAAGAAAGCACCACCTCTTAGTAGAGATAAGAAGACACTTACGCACTAATAAGGGCTTGCATGCCTATGTCTATGGCACACTGCTGTAGCCTAGAGATACTCAGAAATGTGTTTATTTCTTTCCACAACTTCCTTCGGGGAGGATAGCGCTCACGCAGTTTAACAGCCTTTTAGTAAAGATTATTCACGCATTAGAAGATGACGATGACGATGACGATGATGACGATGACGATGAAAGAACCGTTCGGTTTTCATGTATAATGTTCACAGCTTTCATTTTTTCCATTTTTTTAATTTTTTTGTATTTATTTTTCGTTTACAGTCTAGAACACCTCATCATGATCAGTCTCACAGCCAGCATATCTATATATAATTACATAATCTCTTTATTATTATTTTTATTATTATATCGAATATCGAATGGCTGGGTTCACTTGGTTAAATATTTCACATTAGCTAACCGGGGGAATCACAATAACAGTATCTAAAAACACCATATTTTTTTTTATAAATCTGAAGAACGTAATAACACTTGCGACAAATTGCCGTCCTCTTGAGTACATGTGTGGGGTGCCCTGTGGAAACAGCGTGTTTGTATGTATATATGTATATATATATATATATATATATATATATATATATATATATATATATATATATATATATATATATATATATATATATATTCTCTTTTTAATCATCCGGCTTTCCCAAAGGGCACGAGGGCGAAAGCTGGGAGGATGTATGTTCCAGTGGACGAGTGGAAAAGGGGATGACTTCGATGATGACAAGGTTAGAAGTAAGAAGGAGTAGGAGGGGGAGGAGGAAAGGGTGTCTCGTAGGGTGGGTGTTTGGGACCTAAGAGGTTTGGGGTGGTACAAGGTGGGTTTCCGGGACCTTTAGCAGAGAGATGGTACGGCGCAGGCGCACGTGGACGTGGGGGGAAAAGGAGGAGGGGACTCTCAGGGTGGGCGTCTGGGATCCTGGAGGTTTGGGGTGGTACTACAGGTGGGTTTCCGGGACCTTTAGCAGAGAGATGGCACGGCGCAGGCGCACGTGGACGTGGGGAAAGAGTCGATGCTGCTGCTGCTGCTGTTTGCTACTAATCTTTGTGTGTGTGTGTGTGTGTGTGTATGTGTGTGTTACAGGAGAGAGAGAGAGATGCCGGAAACGAAGCTCTTTGACCTTAAATGCAGAGGGGTCGACGCGGCGTGACCCAGACATAGAGAGTTGAACCAGGCAGACACTGCGTGAGTATTATAACATCATGGGCGGACATGGGGCGTGTGAACACAGGCTGGTGGGCGGAGACAGTCACTTGGGCGCAGGCTGAGCAGCAGGCTATATAGCGAGGGGCATCATCATATATCCAATGGAAGGGTATGTAGAGGGGGGCTGTAGCGGTGGGCAGGGGGCAGTGAATTCACACTAACAGTGGGGGCCAGCAGCCGTAAGGTTTATCATTTGAAGGCAGGGTAGACAGACCATCGCCTCAGACACTCGCTGACAAAATGATTTTCAATCCTTTTTTTGTGGGGGTTATATTTTTTGCTATTTTATTTGCTGTGGGGATTGTGGGGGGAAGTGTGGGGTGGGGGTGGGAAAGAGCTGGGGCTGGGGAAAGTGAGAATGATTCCCTCTGACTTCACCATGAAACACTGCACGAGGAATTATTTATTTATTTATTTTTTTTGCGTTTTTATTTCTGTCGATGCCAAAAGAGATGGCACACTGTTTGCTAGCGGACTACTTACTGCTGCCACCACGTCGGGTGCACACATTATACAGTCTGTACAACGAGAACAACAATAACAACACAACGACAACTTGGCTTAAAGATATGATCACAGATCAGACTATATCCAGAGTTCGTTCCTGGCGGGAACACTTTTTGGCGCCCGAGCGAGGCGAGAGACTCCGGCGGGCGCACCAATCACAGTCAACCATCACACATGCGGCTTTAGTAAAACATATTTATTCTTTCTTTTTATATATTTTTTTTACTTATTTATTTATGTATTTCTTTTTTGGTTGGGGAGGGAATAGTTATGAAATCCATTTTTATATTTGTTTTTTGTTCTTTTTTTGTTTTGTTTAAGTTTCCTCCGATCCTACGCTGAAGCCGCTGGTTACGAACACCCGCATTCCTCTACCACCATGCGAGGCACATCGCGCTTAATGATGTTCGAGTACTCGTCTTGATATATGAGGGACATGGGCGAGAGCTTAGTGGGTGCACAGCACGGTGTGAGGGCCCCTGCCGGCAGATGCCGACGAAACTCTTCCATGACATTGGAATGGAAATAGGGGAAACTGTCTGGTGTCCTGTATACACTGGAACACGAGCCTTTGCAGTAGTTGGCGTTGTACCCACTGGGCGCTATGATCCAGTCGTCCCAGCCAAGGTCTCTGAACGAGATAAAGAGATTCTCCTTGCAGCACAACTGGGTGTTTTTATCACATTGGAGGGCGCGTCGCGAGAGACGCCTAGAGGGCGTGGGCGCTGTGTGCACCACGAGGAAGGGGAGGTGGGATGCCTCCATGCGACGGGAGCCCGGCTTGTGAGCGCCCTTGTGCTTGCGAGCCGTGAACAGCTCGGCTTTCAGCTCCCCGCCGCAGCTGCTGCAGTCCACCAGCAGCCGGAGGCGCTCCCCGGGCCTCGTGAACCACTTTTGCACGGCTTGGGTCACGTCCAGGCGGCGCCACCCCACCCAGGTGGCTGTCACTTCGTGGGAAGCTATCATCTTGGCACCCGTGTTCTGGAAAAGGAAGGGCCATCTTAGACACTGCTTGGCTGATGAATCATGCACTTAAAACTTACTTAAACTACTTAATATACGAAAAGTTATCAAACAGGCTTCTGAAATTCCACACATACAGTAACATCATACGAATAGCTGACACCTCAGATCTTAGAAATGAAGGAACATCTTTAAGACTCTTAACACGATACCACATTTTCAGGAGGCAAGGCAAATTGTAAATGATTTGGGCTCTCTAGGTGTTGTTGTCGAACAGAATGTATCCTAAGGAAGTGTCAGAGGAAATACAGATAAATATTTAAGGGTTCTATTTTCTGCATGTTCACGAATTTAGACTTTTTAAGTTCGTCTACTACAGGAAGGTTGGTAGTTAAACCTGGAGGAGGCACAGAAGGTGAATTATTGGCCAAAATGAGATAGAAGTTTTAGGAATTTCACAAACTATGCACAGTAGAATGGATCAGATGCTATACTGTCTTATAAAAAAGGTAAAGATATAAAAATGTGAAGGGCAGTGGGCCAGCAGAATCTTGTATGGCCAAGAGTAAATACTCGTAAACATCTGTAAGGTCGGGAAGACGATCCAGCTTATCGTTGACTTGTTGACAACATGCCGACAACTAACGAAAGGAGGGAGGGGGGACACTCAAGTGAGTTCAGTGTAGCTTTTGAACGATAGATGTTTATACATATATATATATATATATATATATATATATATATATATATATATATATATATATATATATATATATATATATATATATATATATATGTATATATATATGAATTCCTGAAGCCGTAAGTGCTCTTGAAAAATTATCATTGAATTCGGGACGCTCTTTTAAAATTGATTTTACTGAGCAGTAAATCGTGCCATGTAGATACAAAGAAGCAAGGGTTTTTAAGATGGAATTCGTACTGCAGCCTTTTTGTATTACGCGTGGTTAATGATTGATTAACGAAATACATTTCTTATTAGAATAATGATAAAAAACTCTCCATTTTCAGTACACATTACTCTTCCCCTCGGAAGTGGATACGACGCGCGAAAGAAATCGTACTTCTTTTCACGAGAAAAACCCCTTTGTGAAACTGCCGTTACGTGATGTACGAGGCCCTTAATAAACTGAATCACCAATTGCACGAGTCTCTTCTCGATTTATATCCTCCGCTGGCAGAAATTCAGCATCTTTAATGGCTCTCAACAACGATACATTTTCCACTGTTTGATTCAGCACATAGTTATTTACCGAGACAGTTATTTTCCTTTATCTTAAGGTCTCTGTTCATGCGATATAGCCTTTCTCGCCTTCCTGTGTTCTTCAGTGTCTCGCTACCAAATCTGCTTTGAAAGTTGCATTCTTATTTGCTTGTCCTCATGTCATAAATACTTGTTTAGGATTACAGTGGATATCTCAGTTATTCAATATACTTTCATTCTTTTCGTTTAGAAATACAAGACGAAAGTCCTGTGATATCTGGGACACAGTAGAATGTGGGTCTACAGCTGCAAAGGGGTTGGAAACTAGTCTTGTGTTCCTTATCCCATGAGGAAATTGAAGAAGACTCAAAACGAACTTTGGCTTCTTATGGACTAAGGACTGCTGTCAAATTAATGACTAATGATCAACCTTGATTTGAGGAAAGCATTGTTAGGGGGTCTTAACCTGGTGGTCCTCTAAGATTTTGCTGTTTAGTGTTGCAGATGAAGTGATTATTAGTCTTAAGATATTACAGCAGTGTGCCGATGATGCTACTCTTGTAGAAAGTAATTAGAAGATTTTGTAATGAAAGTGAAGCTTACTTTGGAATGTGAGGAAGGGTGAGTGATTGTTTTGAGATGACTGATATTCCTGTATTGACAGAAGTTCCAGAAAGAGCAGGAGTCAATAGTGGACGGACAGACAGACAGAGAAAGAGAATAGTGCAGTAGTGTGCAGATGATACTACTCTTGTAGAGAGCAAAGCGTGTCAGAATGTAAGGAAGTTTGAGTGATTGCTTAGGGATGGTTGATATTTCTGTGTTGACATGATTTCTGGGAAGGACAGGAGTCGGTGGTGAATAGAGAAAAGACAAACTGTCAGGGAAGGAGAAAAATGAAAAGTCTTACCACGGGAATAGAAGACGACCTCGATCTCGACGATCCCTTCCTGACTCCGTCGTCAGGTGGCACTCGAAACACCCACAGCATAGTTCTCGTCCGCGTTGGTGACGCCGACGACGAAGACGACGAAGAGGAGGAAGAGGAAGAAGAGGAGGACGAAGAGGAAAACGCCTGCTCATGGTGTCTCGATGCGCCCGATGGCCTACTGAAGTAGACCCACAGTTTGGCCTCCGTCACGCGCAGGGATCCGACGTCGGCATCGCTTTGCGTGAACTCCAGGAGGGTGTGGTTGTTCAGTGGGGGACCTGTTGACGAGAGGCGATTGTTAGCAGACGTGACGACACATAACTAGACAGATAAATAAATAAATAAACAGATACACACATAATTCGCATAATTCTTCCTGATGGTGAGGACTGTCCAGAACTCTGTGAACAAGCACATGCAAACATTCACACAGACGGAAACCAGGAACCAGCATCATAGATATTAGCGACTGGGGCCCGAGTGGCGACACACTATCACATGGGAGAGGAAGTAAGGAAGGAATAAAGAAGGAAGGAAGAAAGGAAGATAGAGACGCCGGTTGGAGAGAGAGAGAGAGTGGGAGGGGGGGGGGGCGAAAAATCGCCCCTCCGTACTGGTCACTTTTTGGTCAGAGTTATAAAACGCCTCTTTTAAGAGATGCACCGTCTGAGAAAACTATGGTAGTTGGTCTCTCTCTCTCTCTCTCTCTCTCTCTCTCTCTCTCTCTCTCTCTCTCTCTCTCTCTCTCTGTGGGTGGTGGCAGCAGAAGGGGAAGACAGCCAGAGTGGTAGACGTGTGAGAGTCTTAGGGAGTGAAATAGTTATAGTTCTTGGAGTAGGTGGGGAGTTTGAAGGAGTAATCTTGATGTAGTGGTATACAAGTGAGATTATGGAGTAGCAGGTTGAGTAGATGTCCCATGGCTGGAGAGTTTCTTGTTTAGGGTAGGACGGGAAAGAGGAAAGTCACCAGACGTCCTCTATTGATGTTTATAGATCATGGCCTACTCGCCACTGGGAGACCTTGATCGCTCACGTCATTTGTTTTTTAAGCCTTTTTTGGTTTCTAAATCTAGGTGTCATGTCTCCAGATGTTATGTCTGTGATATTTGATCTAATGTACGGCCAAGTGAGCTTTTAAAATATATATATATTGTTTTATTATTTTTTATGGAGAAGCTTTAGCCATAAACAGAGAAATTAGCATTGGTGCCTTGCAGGCTATTACCTGAAAACATTTCGAAGATAGATGACTGTTTCAAGTGAGAATTCTATCCAGTAGTTTTTTCTGTTTTTGTTGACTTTAGCATTGCTTCATAAAGTAAGATTTTTATTATATTAATAGTATTATATGTAGTTCAGCTGATTATTCATATGTATTTTTTATAGATTTTTATACATATTGAAGGGGTATTTAGCGAAAAACCCAAGTTTTAAAATGTGGAAATCTACGGGATCTCCCAGCCTTGTTTCACTTACTTTCACTCCATATTAAAAAAATGTGTGATAATTATTATACTTCCTTAAGTCATGTTATCTCTTATTTGTGTGATAATTATATTCTCTTAAGTCATGTTATCCATGGCTACTTTCTCTCTCTCTCTCTCTCTCTCTCTCTCTCTCTCTCTCTCTCTCTCTCTCTCTCTCTCTCTCTCAGGCATTCGTTTCATCTGAAGGTATATGAATGAATTACTAGGGTAATATAGCAATTGAAATGATTAGTTAGCTTTTTGAAATAAAAAGGATTTTGTTACCTGATATAAGCATAGTTTGAGGAAATTTTTAGATAAGAGATATTAAGTTTATTCAATTAAATTTTAAAAGATTAAACTAGAAGTAATGAATAATCTTTTTGCTAGAGTTTGGATTCTAAGACAAAATCCAGCTCAGTATAAGCCATTTATTTTGAGTTGCCGAAGGTATCCTCAGTACGCTTTTCCTCACAGTCCTATTCCTGTGAGGAAAACAATACCTCACGAGGAATGCGGAATCCCACAATTCCCCATGTGCTCAACTTTCAATGTCACTCAGTGCCTCTTCGTTATATTTAATTTTCCTCTATCGGGGATTTCATATTTTGCTTTAGTTGATTACCTCCTCCTCCTCCTCCTCCTCCTCCTCCTCCTCCTCCTCCTCCTCCTCCCTCCTCCTCCTCCTCCTCCTCCTCCTCCTCCTCCTCCTCCTCCCCGTCAGTTCCTGTCCTCGGAACCTCATAAACCTTTTGTGTTACTGCTGGACGAGATAGCGTTAACATGGATCACCGTCAAGTTTCAGGGAACCAGTTAAGGATGCTGCTATGGGTCTCTCTCTCTCTCTCTCTCTCTCTCTCTCTCTCTCTCTCTCTCTCTCTCTCTCTCTCTCATGGACTTAGATTAGGGATGTTTTGGGGAGGGAGTTGGGGAAGGATGAAGTCATGCACTTTCCTATTTCCCCTACCCTTGTCCCCACTATCCTCCTCCTCCTCCTCCTCCGCCTTATTTTCTTATTATGCACTTCCCCTTCCCCTACCATTTTCCTCACTATGCTTTTCCTCCTCCTCCTCCTCCTCCTCCTCCTCCTCCTCCTCCTCCTCCTCCTCCTCCTCCTCCTCCTCCTCCTCCTCCTCCTCCTCCTCCTCCTCCTCCTCCTCCTCCTCTTCTTCTTCTTGGGATGGAAGCGATTTAGATATCCATTTTTGATTGGCCTCTTCCAAGTTGGGATTCTTTGACTGATCGAGTGATAGAGGTTCGATAAGAGTCTCTTCCCCTTCCCTCTCCTGCCCCCTCCCCCTCACCCTCCCCTTTTCTCCACGGGTCAGACGGAGAGGCTAGTTTTGTGTGTGTGTGTGTCTGCGTTTAGGTAACGTCGACTCTTTCTGTTGATCTACTTTTGTACCGGCGTTATATATATATATATATATATATATATATATATATATATATATATATATATATATATATATATATATATATATATATATATATATATATATATATATATATATATATATATATATATATATATATATAATATAATATCCATCTCTGATTATATTTACATCATGGAATTGACCTGTGAGTCTTCCCAAGCAACTGCATATTGGAATAAAAACTAATGTTATCCCACGTCCAAAACTTGAGTGCCTCATATTTTCTTTAAAAAAAATTTACCACTGCATTGAATTTTATTTTTTTTTTTTATCCTTTCAAGCCTAACGACAGTCTCCGGAAACTAGCTTCCGGAAGTCCGAAATGGTTTTATTTCTAATTAACCTTTTTAGTTTATTCATATCTGTGGTCACCAGGTAGTTGGTCCACCAGAGTCCGCTTTTTTTTTTTTTTCTATTTTCTGAAGTGGAAAAAGCATTGCCTTAACTCGCTTTGGGAACGATGCGTGAGAGAGAGAGAGAGAGAGAGAGAGAGAGAGTTGTCAGTTACTTTAGATTTATGAAAAGGGCTTTGTGAATTTGCTAAGTGAGAGAGAGAGAGAGAGAGAGAGAGAGAGAAATATAAAAAAGTTGTCAGTTACTTTAGATTTATAAATAGGGCTTTGTGAATTTTGTGTGTGTGTGTGTGTGTGAAATGAGAGAGAGAGAGAGAGAGAGAGAGAGAGAGAGAGAGAGAGAGAGAGAGAGAGAGAATATAAAAGTTATTTACTGAAGATTTATAAAAAAGGCAGTTGTGAATTTGGAGAGAGAGAGAGAGAGAGAGAGAGAGAGAGAGAGAGAGAGAGAGAGAGAGAGAGAGAGAGAGAGATTTGGCTTCCGTTTGCCACGTGGTGCCAAGTTGTAAAGGTCAGTGAGAAAATATTAAACATTTGATTGTGTTTTATGACTTCACTTATTATTCATCTCTGTTCATCGGGATTATTATTCATTTTCCCTTTCCAAGAAGGGCAGGTTTAGTTTCCATGACGACGTTCTTAGGATGTAGAGCAAAAAGGATTTTTGATAGTTACTGATGTAGGTTAGAAGGGAATGTATACGTATATGTATATATATATATATATATATATATATATATATATATATATATATATATATGTGTGTGTGTGTGTGTGTGTGTGTGTGTGTGTGTGTGAATATATACATACATATATATTCACACATGTATATATATAATATATATATATATTTATACATACATACATACATACTGTACACTTACATACATATAAAAGCCTAAACCCTTCCAGTTTCTCACCAAGGCTTTAGGGATGAGATTGCGAGACCCACTCCTTGACCATGATCACACCTGATGGTAGTACCCATTTACATCCCAGTGGACTAGCAGATATTA
Source organism: Macrobrachium rosenbergii (assembly GCF_040412425.1). Taxonomy (NCBI): domain Eukaryota; kingdom Metazoa; phylum Arthropoda; class Malacostraca; order Decapoda; family Palaemonidae; genus Macrobrachium; species Macrobrachium rosenbergii. The sequence goes on from NC_089790.1 coordinate 15,464,956, forward strand.
GGCCGGGACCAATTTCCCCCCCCCCTCCCCCACCAACGACATTGGTAAATGTTAGGAATGTAGGAATTTAGGAAAATGTCAGCAGTCTAATTAAAGTCTGTTTGCCATATCCTTGTTCTAGGATATTAGTCCAAAGGATATTTTACCCAAGGATGAGGCAGGATTCGTCACTTTGCCGTAGGATTAGAAGAAGAAGGATCATAGACCAGATTCCTTACTTATGCATGAGGAGAAGGACGAAATATCCTTGAAAAATTACCAAGAAGAAGAAGATTAGACCGTATCCGTTATCCCCTTCATCAGTCTAATTTTTTTTAGTCTTTGACCCAGAAGAAGAAGAAGAGGAAGAAGAAGAAGAAGAGGGAGAAGGAGAAGGAGAAGAAGAAGAAGAATGAGGAGGATGAGGAGGAGGGGGAAGAGGAGAAGGAGAATGAGAAGGAGAAAGAGAAGAAAAAGATAGCTAGTGTTGGAGGTGAGGTAAGCAAGATATTCCACAGACCCCCTGTTTATAGTCCTAGACTCAGGCTCTGACTCAGAAGGAGAAGAAGAAAAAGAAGGAGACGAAGAAGTAGAAGACGAAGAAGTAGTAGAAGAAGAAGGAGAAGGAGAAGGAGGAGATACTTAGTGGTGGAGGAGGAGGAGGAGGAGGAGGTGATATCGCTGGGCTCTAAAGCCGATGGAGGCATCCAGATCAATTCACCTGCAAAGTAAGCGGGTGGGAGCTTGCGAATATTGCATAAGTTAAAGCCAGAGACAGTAGTTGGCGAGGTTGGAGTAGGTCATCCCTGCTCCTGGCTCCAGGCTCCAGGCTCCTGTTCCTGTTGTTCCTGCTGCTTTGGAGCTTCGTTCTTGCTCCTTGTGGGTGTTGGGTATCTCTGTCGGTTACGGAGACGCTTTGGTGAAAGTTTAAGTTCACTGGATGAGCTTGACTTCTTGGGGGCAATGCGTTTATGTATGTATACATTGTGCGTGGGTGTGTATCCGGCATTTGTTGTTTACTTGTGCGTTTGTGTGTGGTATTTTACATACACACATACAGACACACACACACACACACATATATATACATGAAATTTTTAATCACACCGTGATTTATATACAATCATGAAGCTACAAATGTCGTTTAATATCAAATTCACGCTACCTCGAGTATCTCCGATGGAGAATTATCACCGAAGGGAATTTATATAAGTGATAAATGTACCACTGGGACGCGAACCCTTGACATGGACCCATGCGACTCCAGTGGACGTTACCACCGGGCGGTGGTAACGTCCACTGGAGTCGTTGTTTGGTCCATGTCAAGGGTTCGCGTCCCAGTGGTACCTGTTCATTTATCACTTATATAAATTCCCCTTCGGTGATAATTCTCCATCGGAGATGCTCGAGGTAGCGTGAATTTGATATTAAAACGACATTTTACTTCATGATTATATATATATATATATATATATATATATATATATATATATATATATATATATATATATATATATATATATATATATATATATATATATATATATATATATATATGTGTGTGTGTGTGTGTGTGTGCGTGTGTGTGTACATATATATATTTTTTTTTCACGTGGTCTGTGACCTGTGCTAAATTAGTATTAGGGTTCAGAACATTTGTTCATGTCAAATTTGACTGTAATTGTTCCTTTTAACGATTGTACGGTATTTATTTATTATATGAATGTATATACTGTACATATATATATATTTTTTTATCAGGGAATAATTGTACGTTAATCTAAACCCTTAGAAAATTCACTTTTCCTCTGGTCAGTGAGTTTGCTGACATTAGGTTTATAGCAATTTATAGCTAACATTAGCTGTATAGCAATTTATAGCTAACATTAGCTTTATAGCAATTTATAGCTAACATTAGCTTTATAGCAATTTATAGCTAACATGGCTTTATAGCAATTTACAGCTAGCATTAGTTTCATAGCAATTTATAGCTAACATTAGGTTTACAGCATTTCTCATTATAACAAATTCGGTGGAGAATGTACCAGCTATTGGAGAACCTTAGAGTGATAAATGTAATTTTCCCAGAAGGCATACTTAATGAATCATGGAATGGGAATTACGTAATAATTACAAATGATCTGTGCCTTAGTAAAACGCAAGCAGTATTATCCTTACCTTCTTACTAACCCCTAATCTGTGGAAAACTTAACTTATATCATTCACGCCTCATTATTCCTCAGAAACTTTCGTTTCTGCAAAAAAGGAATCAAGAGAATTTAGAGGAAGGTCGAAGGAAAATAGCGTTAGGATTGACAAGACTTGGCTCGATGATTTAAGTGGGCTTTTAAATGTATTTCAGAATAAGCTTAGGTAACATGCTGCAATGTTTGTTTGCAGTACTAGGAGACCATTTAAAAGATTTCATTTCAATTTTTAGATTTCTGTAAAAGAAAACTATCGTGCTGGCTTTGTCTGTCCGTGCGCACTTTTTCTGTCTACTGAGGCTAGAGGGCTGCAAACTGGTATGTTGAGCATCCTCCCTCCAATCACCAAACTTTCCAATTGCAGCCATCTAGCCTCGGTAGTTTTGATTTTATTTGAGATTAAAGTTAGCCGTGATCGTGCATCTGGCAACAATATAGGACAGGCTACCACCGGCCCGTGGTTAAAGTTTCATAGGCCGCGGCTCACAGAGCATTATACCCAGACCACCGAAAGATAGATCTACTCTCGCTGGCCTTGATTATACGATGTGCAGAAAACTCGATTGCACCGAAGATAGTTCGGCGCATTTTTTACTTGTTATTTTTAGCATTCAATTGCTTTCCATATTAATTTGATATACGTTACGATACTGACGGTCGCCGTTAGATGTTTTGTTAAGGTTTTAAAAGTAAAAATGGTTTTGATCGACCGTAGTAAGCCACTGAAGACACGAGGGCCCTCTATGGTAAGATTGTATATAAGCCTGGTATGCGTACGTGAATCAATAACTTTAACGAAACTTCCTCCCCCTTAGCATTGAGAGTTGACAACAGACAGTAGCTACTTGTGGTGAGGAAACTGATGAAATAGCAAGTGTGCTCAAGTTAAGATGAAAGAAAAAAAAATGTTTGGCATCCAGCTGCTCTCTCTCTCTCTCTCTCTCTCTCTCTCTCTCTCTCTCTCTCTCTCTCTCTCTCTCTGAAGCCAGCGGAGTTGCCGGCCCTAGTCCAGACATGTTGGCGCCGAAGGAGCGCCCCCTTCTCTCTCTCTCTCTCTCTCTCTCTCTCTCTCTCTCTCTCTCTCTCTCTCTCTCTCTCTCTCTCTCTATTGATCTGTATGAACGTTGTCTTAATGTTATTAAATTTGATGCTTGTAGATGGTGTTAGCCAAAACGAATATCTGTCGTCGCAAACATCATGGTCAGCTTATTTCTTAAACTGGCTTCAGATGGCGGCGGCGGTAGTAGGATTCTGCTTGTGTGTGTGTGTGTGTTTGTGTGTGTGCGTTTGTGTGTCTGTTTTTTTCCCTCCAAGGTCTTCTTCCAGCGTGAGTCATACACGAACCTCGCTGGAAGAGCTGGATTTCCAGTTTTCCAGTATCCGTTATTTTTCCAGTGTTCTTGATTTCCCCTTTTTAATATTTAGGATGTATCTTGGGGAAGGGTTTGTGCATGGGCGAAAAGAATGCCTTCGTGTGCCGTCGTTATTATTATTATTATTATTATTATTATTATTATTATTATTATTATTATTATTATTATTATTATTATTACGATACATGTTTATTGGTGCCATTTTCATGTGGTTTGTAAGAGTTGTAGGTTATTATCAATAGATATTTATCAAGATATTGTCAATTGGTGAAGAAATCCACAATATTGTTAGTGTAAATATACATATATATATATATATATATATATATATATATATATATATATATATATATATATATATATATATATATGTATGTATGTATATATATACGCACACATATATATACAGTAAATATATATGTATATACATACACACACACACACACACACACACACATATATATATATATATATATATATATATATATATATATATATATATATATATATATATATATATATATATATATTGGATTTCTTCTTCATTTTAGTGACTAACGCGACTCTGAAATTTGCATAAATATTATGATAATAACGTATTATTAAAAGAAGTTCGTGGCCCTGTGGTGGGCTTGTTCCATATGAATACCTTTCATCTTCTGAATAATAATAATAATAATAATAATAATAATAATAATAATAATAATAATAGAGCATTGCATAACCACGTGTAAACCCATTGACGTGGGAAAGTTTTGGGGGGGAGGGGGTTAGTTAATAACGCTGAATGACTATCATGCGTCGAACGTTTTTTTTGCTCAGTTTCCAGATAAAAAAAATTTCAAGAAAAAACAGCTCGTCGGTTGTAATGACTCTCAGTGACTCTCGAAAGTTTTTTCAGCAAATTCCCGATAAAAATTGAACGAAAAAACTGCTTAACAACCGCAAGTGAGAAAAAACCTCAACAAAACAACCTCGTCGGTTGTAATGATTCTCAGTGACTCGAAAGTTTGTTTTCAGCAAATTCCTGATAAAAATACTTTACAACCGCAAGTTGGAGAAAAAACTTCAAGTGAACAACCTCGTCGGTTGTAATGATTCTCAGTGAACCTCTAAAAATTTTTTCAGCAAATTCCTGATATAAATTAAATGAAAAAAAACTACGTTATAACCGAAAGTTGGAGAAAAAAAAACTTCCATAAAAAAAAAGTCATCGGTCATAATGACTCAGTAACTCGAAAGCTTTTTCAGCAAATTCCTGATAAAAATCAAACGAAAAAGCTACTTTACAACCGCAAGTTGGAGAAAAAAATAAAAAAAAACGTCATCGGTTATAATGACTCAGTAACTCGAAAATTTTTTTCAGCAAATTCCTTATAAAAATTAAACGAAAAAACTACTTTACAACCGCAAGTTGGAAAAAAAAAACTTCAAGAAAGCAACCCCATCTATTACAGTAGCTCTCAATCGCCTAATAGACGGTAATTCTGGACGCCGTCGAAATCATTATCAAATGCAAAAGAAGACTTACAAAAGTGCATTTCTGCGGGGTTGACAAATGAAGCCTTAGGAGCGTCACAGACTTAACGTCACTTTTTTTTCCTCTCGTGAATTCCATCCGACTGGTCTGTCTGTCTGTCTGTGTGTCTGTCTGTGTGTGTGCTTTCCAGTCATTTTTTTGGGACGGTGTTTTCCGTCTAGAGGATTCTGCGTCCTTTTGAAACCGTTTTCTGTTCTTCTTCTTCTTCTTCTTCTTCTTCTTCTTCTTCTTCTTCTTCTTCTTCTTATTATTATTATTATTATTATTATTATTATTATTATTATTATTATTATTATTATTATTATTCCGAAGACGAACCCTATTCATATGGAACAGGCCCACAGGTGCCATTGAGTCCTTTTAATAATACATATTATTATTATTATTATTATTATTATTATTATTATTATTATTATTACACAGGTGCCATTGAGTCCTTTTAATAATACATATTATTATTATTATTATTATTATTATTATTATTATTATTATTATTATTATTATTATTATTATTATTATTATTATTATTCCGAAGACGAACCCTATTCGTATGGAACAAGCCCACCACAGGGGCCGCTGACTTGAAATTCAAGCTTCCAAAGAATATTATGGTGTTCATTCGAAAGAAGTAACAGAAAGTAATAACAAATACAGAAAACAGAAAAGAGATTATCTAATAGAAAAAAAATTAACAAATTAATAGATAAACGGCTAAAAATGTAAGTAAATTATAAAATACAAAGGAAAATTGGAATGCATTGCATCTTCGCTTGAATTTTTGAAGTGTTGCACAACTTCCTCAGGGAGACTGTTCCACAGTCCAAAGGTGTGAGGAATAAAGGACCTTTGGAACTGAGAAGCTCGACAGTGAGGCACATTTGCTGCACATCGTTGCTGCTATTCAACAAATCTGGTCGCTCTGGGCAGAGAGAGAGGACCAGGGATCAGTTGTGAGCGTGAAAGATCTCTGCTAGAATATAACTTCGAGGCTTTCAATTCATTTCAAGGAAAAGGTTCTTCGTTTTAGTCAAGTCTGTTCTTCTGTCAATCATGTTTAACTATTAATTAGGTACTCTTCAGAATTTGGTAGGTCTGGGAGCACTTGTTTTCGTTGCTGTTACTTATTACTTATTACACACACATGCACTCACATACATACACACTCACACACGTCTGTATCGTTTTAGGACTGCGTACAATGATCAGTGTGTCTCGTGTAGTTATAATTCTTACGCTCCTGTTTGTAAAGGTTCTGCAAGAATAGCAATTTCTTAATGGACTAGCTATCTATCTATCTATCTATCTGTGGGTCGATTTTGCTGGGTACAATTGCGAGAAAGAAGAGATAGGGAATTTATTTGATCAATGATTAGTTGAAGGCAAAGCGAAAATGCCCTTTCTTGTTAATCATTCAAAATCAAATACCAATAAAATTAGGACAAGTGAGTGATAGTAAAGAATTGAAAATGGAGTTTCGGTCAAAACATGAATTTCAGAAGTCGTCAAAAGTGAATGTGAATTTGAGGTCAAAGATGAATTAATCAATTGGGTAGCAGGGAGTGCTTTTTTGGCATAAGCGTTGAAAGGAGGAACGATGTAATGAGAAGGTTAGTGAATTGACAGAGAGAGAGAGAGAGAGAGAGAGAGAGAGAGAGAGAGAGAGAGAGAGAGAGAGAGAGAGATTGTTTAAAGTATAATTGCTTGGATCTTGGAATGAAAGATGAGAACTGGAAGGTGCTATCTGAATCACGGCAAGCCTTGAATCCAGTTGAGAAACAAATGGAGAAACCTTCATTCATTTCCTCATCTGGATTCAAGGCTTGCAGCGACAAGAGGTGTCGTTCTGGGCATACGAAATATAAATTTATATAACATGGATAGGGGTAGGGGTGGCGTTCAGGCACCCCATACCCGCCACCCTTCCCTATTATAAGTTGTATTTTAACAGAGATCTCTCACATTCTTAATTGATCCCTGACCCTCTTTTCCCGCCGAGAACAACCATATTCGCTGAACTGCAGCACCAATATGCAGTAAATGTGCCTCGCTGTCGAACCTCTCAGTTCCAGAGGTACTTTATTCCTCACACCACTGGGCTGTGGAACAGCCTCCCAGAGGATGTCGTGCAATTACAACTTCAAAAGTTCAAGCATTTTAATGCATTTTTATCTATTGACTAATTTATTAATTTATAAGCAAGATTTCTTTTTGTACTTCCCTTTATCTCCTCTTACTTCTTCCTGATGAACGCCATATTCTTTGGAAGCTTGAATTTCAAGTCGATGGCCCCTGTGGTGGGCTTGTTCCATGTGAATAGGGTTCATCTTCTGAATAATAATAATAATAATAATAATAATAATAATAATAATAATAATAATAATAATAATAATAATTTCAAGTTAATGGCCCCTTTGGTGGGCTTGTTCCATATGAATAGGGTTCATCTTCTGAATAATAATAATAATAATAATAATAATAATAATAATAATAATAATAATAATAATAATAATAATAATAATAATAATAATAATAATAATTCAAATCACTCATTTCTCGTAAGGGGAAAAAGACCAGTTTGTGTATTGGGGTGAGGAAAAGTTGTGAGTTGTGGGAAGGGGGGTGTTGGTGTTTGAAGAATTAGGATTTTGAGGATAGGGGGGAGAGGGGAGAGAGTAGCAGGAGGAGGAGGAGGAGGAGGAGGAGGCTGTTGCTGCTGCTATCTATCTATCTATCTATCTAGAGAGAGAGAGAGAGTATCAAATAACAGATCAATGTTGACGGAAGCCTTACAACATCACGGACACTGTCTGTCTGTCTGTCCGTTTGTCTGTATGTCTGCTTCGGCGGGCGGGACGATTCTGCTGTCGTGAAATATTGCCCTGTCTGTCTGGCGAAAAACAAGGATTTAGTAAGCCAAGGCGGTGTTGTTGCCTAGTGTAGATTTTTTTATATATATTTCTTGTATTTTATATTATTTGATTTTTATTTGAATTTGTTTTTTATCATTCTGAATATTTTTTTTCAGGGGTGGGGACGGGGAATGACGGTGCAGGTAGAAAAAATAAATAGATACTGATTTCAGGTTCATCTTTGTTTTGTAATCTTATTATTATTATTATTATTATTATTATTATTATTATTATTATTATTATTATTATTATTATTATTATTTCATAATAATAAGAACGTTGGTTGACATTATTATTATTATTATTATTATTATTATTATTATTATTATTATTAATAGTTCTAAAGGGTCCACAATAATATAATTGTTAAAGACTCGAGTAGAATTTTATAAAAGCTTTCGAACACTTCTCTGGGTTCATCTTCAGTCAGACTCCCAACATTATTATTATTATTATTATTATTATTATTATTATTATTATTATTATTATTATTATTATTATTATTATTATTATTATTATTATTATTATTATTATTATTATTATTATTCGACCTGCGTCTATTCTCGTGGTATGCCTTGTTGATGCTTACACACTAATGACATTTGTGGAGCAATGAAGAGCTAAATCATTCACTTAGTAAAGATGATGGACACCTCAGGCGTTGTTTGTGCGTTTGTGTGTTTGTGCGTGTATTTGTGTGTGTATATGTGTTTGTGTGTGTTTGTTCCCTCTTCTGCTCTAGAAGTTGGGAAGGAAAACCTTTACTTATGTATATATATATATATTTGTTTATATATATATATATATATATATATATATATATATATATATATATATATATATATATATATATATATATATATATATATATATATATATATATATATATATATATATATATACATACACACACACACACTTTGCCACAAGGAACATTAAAGAGTGAGTTAAGTACTAACTGGTTTCGACCTTTTCTTGTGAGCCCTTTGCAGGGTCCTCTGAAAATGGCGTAGGAGACAAAGCCAAAACGGCTCAGGATTTGCAAGAAGTCTTTAATGTTCGTTTTGATAAAGTGTGACATATGAATCGCGTGTCAGGGTGATAATAAATAATTATATATATATATATATTTATATATATATATATATATATATATATATATATATATATATATAATTTATATATATATATAATTTATATATATATATATATATATATATATATATATACATACATATATATATATATATACATATATATATATATATATATATATATATATATATATATATATATATATATATATATATATATATATATATATATATATATTTAAAAGCAAAATCAGTCCCATCATTACAAGAAATCAACATAGACGGATATGTCATGTGTTGACAAGTCCGCTGTGTTGAAAGAAGCAGCAGGTTGAATGCTCCTGGAGACACGGAAGAAGCTAGGGAATTCCACATCCTGAAAGTGTGAAAGTTCAGTCGTCAGATAATGACGGTTTTTTTTGTGCCAATTTGATGTTAACAATATCCATAATCATGGTGACTTTTCATTTAGAAGAAAATCATTAATTAAATAATTGACATGAATTCAGAGAGTTAACTGAAAGTTCAATTATCAAATAATGAAGGTTTTTTTGTGCTGATTTGATGTTAACAAGATCCATAACAAGATCCATAATCATGATGAATTTTTTTAGTTAGAAGAAAATCATTAATTAAAAGAAAATCATTAATATTAAAAGATGGATATAGGATTGAGATTTTAAAGGACGTGTTTCACAGAGCAGAGTAAAATTTGGAAATATATCCTTCCTCTGCAGAAAAAGACTCATGATGTAGAGTTTATATTTAGTAATTTATTAACATAGTTGATTATGCTTCTGCTGCATGTGTATAGATATGCCTCTGCTTGCTTGCAAGCAGCAGTTCATTGTCTTTACCTTACAACTTAAGATTGATAGTGTTAACAAGAATGGTCAATTATTCTCTGTCGTAAGTAGATATTTCATTCTGGATTGAGGAAGAAGTAATTGCCTCTTTTTGATCATTATCAAATTCTCTGAGATTTTCAGTTTCCTCTCTCTCTCTCTCTCTCTCTCTCTCTCTCTCTCTCTCTCTCTCTCTCTCTCTCTCTCTCTCTTTTAGTTGTAATTTTTTCCTTCCCTCGACCGGCTGGCTAGTGTTCCCCTCGCTCGTCTGGTCTGCGCCCTCTCCTTTCCTTTCCCCCTTCCCCTCTGTTTCTCCCTCTTCTTCTTCTTCTTCCTCCTCCTCCTCCTCCTCCTCCTCCTCCTCCTCCTCCTCCTCCTCCTCCTCCTCCTCCTCCTCCTCCTCCTAACCTGGAAGAAGACGACTATGACTCATAAAGCGCTTGGCGAAACACGTTCTGCTTTTATCTCTCTCTCTCTCTCTCTCTCTCTCTCTCTCTAACACGATTCCCCTAGACATCTCAATCATTGTCAGTGGCGTTTTCGAATGAAGGTCCTTCGAGTTTTAACGCAACGTTTTTACAACGAAAGACGTTTTTTTTCAGATGTTATGTGCAATACGCATGCGCTGTTCTTCGCTAAAAGCCGTTGAAGGATCGAATAAAGGTTCCTCATTAATTATGAGATTCTTCTTCAGTCCTGAACCTTATATGATTCTCTGATTGACAGGACCTGTTGTTTGTTTCCTTTACAGTTTGTGCATCCGCTGTTGGTGACCCCGCGGCTTCGAGTGTGAAGTTATTCACGTGTTTGCTGACTAACAGTGAGTTGAAAACGTGTTGCTGGGTTATTAGTGGTCAATGTTGTCTATTAATCCTTTTAATCAGGGCTTTTATTGACGGAGATTCCTTCCTGTGTAATGAATTCCGTCAACATCATAATTTTTTCTTGACAAGTAAATGTTAATTCAGCATTTGGTAATGGAACGAGAGAGAGAGAGAGAGAGAGAGAGAGAGAGAGAGAGAGAGAGAGAGAGAGAGAGAGAGAGAGAGAGAGAGAGAGAGTAATCAGTCAAAATATAAAATGTTAACCATACCTAAAATATATATATATATATATATATATATATATATATATATATATATATATATATATATATATATATATATATATATATATATATATATACATACATACATACATACATACATACAGAGAGAGAGAGAGAGAGAGAGAGAGAGAGAGAGAGAGAGAGAGAGAGAGAGAGAGAGTATTCTAGCAATCTTTCAAAATATAAAATACTAACCATGCATAAAAAATAAAAAAAAATATATTTTGGAGAGAGCAGTAAAGGTGATATTATCTCCACGAGATGCTTGTGGGGGATCAGGTAACCCCAGCTCAAGAATGGAGTCAAGTCTCTGAGTGAGTCTGAGTCTGAGTCTCTGAGTGAGTCTGAGTCTGAGTCTCTGAGTCTGTCTCTGAATGAATCTAAGTCTCTGAGTGAGTCTGAGTCTGAGTCGTGAATCCGAGTCTCTGAGTGAGTCTGAGTCTGAGTATTGAGTCCGAGTCTCTGAGTGAGTCTGAGTCTGAGTCTCTGAGTCTGTCTCTGAGTGAATCTAAGTCTCTGAGTGAGTCTGAGTGAGTCTCAGTCTCTCAGTGAGTCTGAGTCTTCAGTCTGAGTCCCTGAGTTTGAGACCTCTCTCTCTCTTTCTCTGAACTTCATGGAATGAAATGTTTTTTGTTATGTTTTCGAAAGAAAAAACAAAATGACTAATGACATATTCTGTATTTTGATGAAATGCATCATATTATGAGACGAGTTATCGATAATTAATGTCTAAATCTGTTTTATATTTGGATTTTTTTGACTTAGAGTGCTGCTAGGATTATCGAATTATATTGGCAATATTTTATTATTAATAAAAAGATTGAAATTATATATTACGCCATCTTGTTGGTTTATGATAATTTTATGTTACTTTCTTTGTGGATTGAAAAAGAAATAGACGTATTATACACACCCACATATATATATATGCATATATAATATATATATATATATATATATATATATATATATATATATATATATATATATATATATATATATATATATATGTATATACTGTATGATATAAATATATATACCTATATATATATTATATATATACACACATACAATCACTTATACACACACGCACACACATTATAGAGAAAGGAGGGTGCGGCCTAGCCGATGCTTGACACCACGTCTTAAGACAAACCACTGAACCAGCTTATCTTGGCAAGAATAGCAAGGTTAGGGCAGGTCATGGTCTCAGTAGGAGGAGCCTGCGAGGGAAATGGTGTCAGCTAATTCATGTATGCATATCCTTGTGGCTGAATCTGAGTGTGTAGCTTAATATATATATGTATATATGTATATGTATATATATAGATTTATATATATATATATATTGTATATATATACTGTCACCCAAGCATTTGTAATGTAAAGGTCTTCTTGAAGATGTCTTCAGAACTGAAGTCGAAACCGGCCAGGATTTGTACAATGGACTTAATTTTTTCCTTATGGTACGCACACACACACACACATTT
>NC_089790.1:15480000-15517500 GCF_040412425.1 Macrobrachium rosenbergii
ATATGAACCTATGACGTATAACATGTCTTATTTACATGTAATATACATGCTAAGCATGTATATTACATGTATTCTCAATCGAGTGTTTTTTTTTTTACTTTTTCCTCCACCACGTGGAAAGGTACTTCGTAGAAACGAGTATATTTCCAATCCGTGATTTTAAATTTTTGTTTTTCTTTGCGCGAGCTCTCGTGTGCGCGCGCTAATGCGCGTGCTTAAACGACACCTGATATCAGTCCTGCGGTCTACCCCGCGTTAACACGGCTAATATAATATACGTCTGTCTCTCCCTCGCCAGACGTTCTCCTTGGACATTGTAAAACACAAGGATCTGCAGGTGGAAAGGAGATACTCTGTGTCTCTGTCGAAGTGCAGGAAGTTTTGTGAGTTCCTCCGCGCCTGAGGGATTCCAGGAGGCGCGTGGGGTATTTATCTAGAGAAGAACTGAAAGGTTTGTCTTCAGGGAAGACTTGGCCAGTCTGATCGCCTGCAGCACAGTGGTTTAAGGGTTTAAATCAGCATTAAACCTTTCTGGGTTTAGTGTGTCGTTCTCTACACCAGGTTAAATTTTATAAACTAAAAATAAAACTCAGTTTTGTGGAGAGGCTGGTCGCCACTGAAACAATGAGTATTACAGCCTTAGATTTTAAGTAATTTGAGCAAGAAGAATCACGTCACATTTTGTCGTAACTTATCTAAATATTTCGCGGCGAATAGATTATCAGATAATTATATTTGTGTTTATTCTGTTACATCAAATTAGTTTTCGTGTTATGTCAATTTCAAGGTCTATATTAACGTCTTGGTAACTCACTATTGAATCTAGCACTGATATTTTATAACTAGTGTCGCATTAAGGATGACTTGGCTAATGTCAGCCAAATTATAGGTCTCTTGTCTAATATGGAATCAGGTTACCAACCTCTGTATTACGTGGTTAGTCAGGCCTGACTTGCATAGATCCAGTTTGTAAATCAACATTATTTAGTAATAATCAATGACTTTAGTAGTGTAATGCCAAGACAAATAGGAGGAGAATTTCCAAAGGTCTTGTTTCATTGCTACTACTACTACCAACATTATTATTATTATTATTATTATTATTATTATTATTATTATTATTATTATTATTATTATTATTATTATTATTATTATTCAGAAGCTGTCCCCTATTCATATGGAACAAGCCCACCATAGGGCCACTGACTTGAAATTCAGGCTTCCAAAGAATATGGTATTCATTAGAAAGAAGTAACAGAAGGTAACAGGAAATACAGAGAGAAGAGATCAGTTATTAGAAAATAAAGAAAAAAATAATTTAACAAATCGGTAAATATACAGATAAAAATGTAAGTGAAATACAGGGAAATTTTTTTAGGGTAGTAATGCATTGCATCTTGACTTGAACTCTTGAGGTTCTAATAAATGATAAGAGAACTTGATACCCACAGTAAAAATACATACATAATAATATATATATATATATATATATATATATATATATATATATATATATATATATATATATATATATATATATATATATATATATCAGCAATAAGTCACCAAACTGCACGTGACAAATATATATAGACGACCACATGAAAGGTGAAAATTAAAGACCAGGTATGCGTACACTTCTTTGTACCCCGAAGAAGTGTACGCAATACACGAAAGCGCTTATACCTGGTCTTTAATTTTCACCTTCATATGGTCATCTATATATATATATATATATATATATATATATATATATATATATATATATATATATATATATATATATATATATAATGTCATAAGATTGTTGCTTTCCTTTTAAGAAGGTTCTCGTAGCTGCGTTTGCCTTTTAAGAATTTGGGCTGGGCTCTTACGAGAGGTGTGGCATGTAACCCGCCCCCCCACCTCCCATTTGAGCATTTCCTCTCGGCCAGTGTACTCACCTGACCAGGAATGCTCCTCTTCTAGGTATTTAAGCTACTTTAGTAGTTTAAAGTTTACTCCCGTTCCTGTTACTGTACCTCCGTTCATATTCTCTTTCTTCCATCTTGCTATCCACCCTCTCCTAACAATTGTTTCATAGCGCAACTGCAAAAAGGTTTTCCTCATGTTAAACCTTTCAGACCTTTCTACTCTCAATTTCCCTTTCAGCGCTGAATGATCTCGCAGGTCCCAGCGCTTGGCTTTTGTCCTATTTTATATAGTTCCTTATTCTTCCTGATGCCACTGTGATGTGGGGACAACTGCGATTATCTTACTCAGTATCTCAGCTTTGCCTGTGAAGGAAATTTGATACATAATTATCTCCTAGGTATCAGTTTTTTTTATTAATTATCTCATTCTCTCGCCAAAATGTCCATCATTCCTCTTCTAATTTAATGGGGCCTGCATTTGTGTGTCTTCTTCGTATCAGTTTTTTTTATCAAGTCTCTCATTCTCTCGTGAAAATGACCATTGTTTCTCTTCTAATTTACTGGTAACTTGCATTTGTTTCTTTTTCGTCTTCTCCTCCTACTCCTTCTTCTTCTTCTTCTTCTTCTTCTTCTTCTTCTTCTTCTTCTTCTTCTTCTTCTTCTTCTTCTTCAGCGAAAAGTACATAATTATCTCTTGTGTATCAGTTTTTTTTTATCAAGTATCTCATTCTCTCGTGAAAAGGACTATTACTCCTCTTCTAATTCACTGGTAACTTGCATTTATTTCTTCTTCTTCTTCTTCTTCTTCTTCTTCTTCTTCTTCTTCTTCTTCTTCTTCTTCATCTTCTTCTTCTTCTTCTTCTTCTTCTTCTTCTTCTTCTTCTTCTTCTTCTTCTTCTTCTCGTCTGCAAGAAGACTTGGCAGCAAGGCCACCACAGTTGCGCTCCAGTTTGTAATTCATGGTCGTGACTGGAGTTTATAAACTGCACAAAACATCCTTTGGCTGTAGACCAAGTCTGTACAGTATTCATCGATGGGAAAGAAGGCTGTTTAAGCGAAGTGTATAGAGAGATATAAGATTAATTATCTAAAAGTTCGTTATTTTATTCACGAGGGTTTTTGCTGAGAGAGAGAGAGAGAGAGAGAGAGAGAGAGAGAGAGAGAGAGAGAGAGAGAGAGAGAGAGAGAGAGAGAGAGAGAGAGAAAAGGCGTTTTATTCATCGAGGATTATTGTTGAAAATAAAACCGCTACGGATCTCTGGTATAAATAGTCCCAACTCCATGGCGGAGTCTATTGGCTACGTACTTAGCTCTTGGAAGTCATAGCTAGAGAGAGAGAGAGAGAGAGAGAGAGAGAGAGAGAGAGAGAGAGAGAGAGAGAGAGAGAGAGAGAGAGAGAGAGAAGGCATTTTATTCACCAAGGATTGCTGCGTAATCCAAAATCGTTACGATCTACGTACTTAGGTCCAGGAAGTAGAGAGAGAGAGAGAGAGAGAGAGAGAGAGAGAGAGAGAGAGGCTAGGTGAAGCTTTTTCGCAAGAATAATTGGCTACATCCTAGGGTCATTGTGGACAACCCATAGTCACCAGCGGATGACTGTACGCCCCTTGGGGTCGAGCCTTGATACTGGAGTAAGTTTGGTGGTAGGGGGGTAGAGGAAGATGCCAGGGAATCACTGGGTTTTCGGGAAGGGGTGTAAGGAATTGTTGGGGGGGGGGCGGGTCCAGGAATAGGGAGAAACGTTTCCCTTCCTTAATAAAAAGTGAATTTGATACCAGGATATTTTCAGGGAAATGCAGAAGGCAGTAGACATTTTTTTTGGATGGTAATGCAAAAATGGCGTAGTCGTTCCTGGAATGTTGTGGATTTGACGTGTAAAGAAAACGTATCCTCGTAGGTGGAAACGGTTGGGTGTTATGTCATCAGGCACACAGAGAGAGAGAGAGAGAGAGAGAGAGAGAGAGAGAGAGAGAGAGAGAGAAGGCACTTTATTCACCAAGGATCACTGCTTAACCTAAAAGAGAGAGAGAGAGAGAGTATGAAATTCGAGGCTATTCAGAATGAATAGCAGAGAAAACGACGGTTCGAAGAGAGAGAGAGAGAGAGAGAGAGAGAGAGTAGAAAACTGATGGCTGTTTAGAAATGAATGAAAGAGAATGACGGTTGATAGAAAGTTAACTATCAACTCTATTTACTTTATACCATTATATGGAGAGAGAGAGAGAGAGAGAGAGAGAGAGAGAGAGAGAGAGAGAGAGAGAGAGAGAGAGAGAGAGAGAAGGACCCTTTTTCGTTCGATTTGACAGATTGTCACTTCAAGGCAGTTCTAAATTAGGTCAGTTGCTAAACGGCATAACTGTGACGGGCTCTCTCTCTCTCTCCACACACAATGGAAAAAAGTACATATTATTGATAGTCAGTTTCCTTCAATTATCACATTCTCTTTCATTCACTCTGAATAGCCTTCAATTTTCTATCTCTCTTCTCTCTCTCTCTCTCTCTCTCTCTCTCTCTCTCTCTCTCTCTCGTCTTGCTTGCGTTCGTAAGGAGAATTAATGAAAACCGAATGATAAAAAGAAGAATATTTAGGAGAAGAATAAGTGGAAAGAGGAAGAGGAGGTGAAAATAAGAGATAAAAAGGAGTAGAAGAAGAAGAAGGAGAATAAGGAGTAGGAGAATGAAAATAAGTAGAAGGAGAAAAAGCAGAAGAGGAAATGCCTGGCATATCTAGACAGAGTGTGTGTGTGTGTGTGTCTGTGGATGTTGAAAATAAGAGATAAAAAGCGTTAGAAGAAGAAGGAGGAGAATAAGGAGAAGGAGAACGAAAATAAAGAGAAGGAGAAGGGAAATAAGCAGAAGAGGAAGGGCCTGGCATATCTAGACAGTATATGTGTGTGTGTCTATGTATGTGTGTGCGTGCGTGTATGCTTGTGTGCGTGTGCATTTCGCACTGCTAGTTATCATCTGTCTTGTTGGAACGGCTCCACTGGACTCGTAGGGCTGCGTGAGCTTAGCCAAGATCGAAGCTATGGAACGTGAAGTGGAAAGAGTACTTAATTTTTTTTGGTAAAAACTTTTTTTTTTTTTACTTTATGAAAAAAAAAAATGTCAGAAATGACGCCTCCTTAGTAGTTAACGCAAGGTGGGGTGGGGTGGGGGCTCTCTCTCTCTCTCTCTCTCTCTCTCTCTCTCTCTCTCTCTCTCTCTCGCGAATAATTTGAGGGGGGTGGGTTTTCTGTGACGTCATGCGAGCGTCGGTACTTCGGTAATCGCCATCAGTAGATTCTTCTGAGACACGACGGCGATCGTCATGCAAGCGAGGGCGGCTCTGCCGAAGGAAGCAGAGGTCGCAGAAGGAGTAGAAGGAAGGAAGGAGAAGGAATTTAGGAGTGAGGGGAAGAAGTGGGAGAAGGGTTCAGGATGATTCTTGATACGAAGGGATGCCAGAATCTGAACTAGCTCGTTCTGTCTCGCTCTTTCGCTTGCACATGTTATATATATATATATATATATATATATATATATATATATATATATATATAATATATACATATATGTACATTATAAATGTGTATAATGTATAAAATATATACATACACACACACACACATTATAATATATATATATATATATATATATATATATATATATATATATATATATATATATATATATATGTGTGTGTGTGTGTGTGTATGTACATTTCCAGGGTCAGGAACTATGGAATTCTTAAACCTCCTCGTCTTATATATATATATATATATATATATATATATATATATATATATATATATATATATATATATATATATATATATGTATGTATGTATATGTATATTTCCAGGCTGAGTGAGGGTCTGGAACTATGGAATTCTCCTTCTACTTCTTCTTCCCTGGAACTCCAGTCTGTCGGCTGTGACCTACTGACACTTCCAGAGTGTTGTGCAATACTTTAGCGCATTGGCGACCGCTGGCATTCGATGGGAGGCGTTACGAACTTGCAGACGGACGGATTAGAGGCTGGAATTGTTAAAAGAATAATTGGATGTTTGGGAAATGGGGGAGGGAGGGAGATAATTGCGGATATTGTTGGTTAGTTGACTGCTAGTATCGCTACGCTCCTTGAGACGTTGACGGCGCTATTCCAGTTGTCGTGGGATTGTCGGAGTTCTTATCCTCTCGTCGCAGCAACTGGCGAATGAGGGGAAGGATGTGGATAACGAGAATAGCGAGGATAAGGATAAAGAAAGAAGGAAAGACAGGAGAGAAAGTAAAGAGTAATGGCGAGTTTTCCCTGGGTTATCAGAATCCTTAACCTAGTCGTAGTAACTGACGAATGAGAGAAAGGAAGTGGATAAAGAGGGTAGTAAGGATAAAGGTAGAGAAAGAAGGAAAGGGATAAAGAAAGGAAGAAAGGAAGGAGACAAGGAAGAAGGCGATGCTGGAGACGAAAATATGATAAGGACACGAAGGCATTGACTGGCACCGTTGCCATATAGTTTGGGAGGATCTGAGGCGAGATTTTGGCCGCACACTCTCTCTCTCTCTCTCTCTCTCTCTCTCTCTCTCTCTCTCTCTCTCTCTCTCTCTCTCTCGTGTGGCTGCTGGAAGGAAGGAAGGAAGGGGGAGGGGAGGGAGAGAGGGGGAGGGGGTATCTTACGTACCAGAGATGAGTGAGGGGGGGTTATTGGAGAGGGAGAGGGAGAGACGAAGAAGGAGAGAGGGGGGAGGGTGGAGGAGGTCTGGCGCTTGGCAGTAGTCCAGCGGCGCCAAAATCACCCTCTCTCTCTCTCTCTCTCTCTCTCTCTCACTAGGAGAGTGAAACTCCCAAAACCCAGTCATTCATTATTATCATGCATTATATATTCATTTTCATTCATTATTATCGTGTATTATTATATATTCATTTATTCGTAAATCCCTTCTTTTGAATTAAAAGTTTTTTTTTTTTTTACCTCCGGCTGTTTAATCCTTGTAATCTTAAGGGATTAATTTAGATCAGTTGTAAGGAACGTAGCACTTGAAGGATTGGCATTTAGACGAATCAAGTCAGTTTGAAAGTTCAAATCTAATTGAATTATTGTTTTTCTCTTGAATTTTATCCCGATATATTTACTCAGATCCCGATGGGAACCAGTCAGAATTCATCGTCAGTCTTTTTAAGTTTTGTCGTCACTCTCTGAATTTATCGTCAGTCTTTTTAAATTTATCGCCAGTGTTTGAATTTATCGTCAGTCTTTTTAAATTTATCGTCAGTGTTTGTATTTATCGTCAGTCTTTGAAGTTATCGTCAGTCTTTTAAAATTTATCGTCAGTCTTTGAAGTTATCGTCAGTCTTTTAAAATTTATCGTCAGTCTTTGAAGTTATCGTCAGTCTTTTAAAATTTATCGTCAGTCTTCGAATTTATCGTCAGTCTTTATAAATTTACTGTCAGTGTTTTTAAATTTGCCGTCAGTCTTATTAAATTTATCGTGTCTTTTTAAGTTTATCGTCAGTCCTTGAATTTATTCGTTAGCCTTTAAAATGATCGTCAGTCTGTAAATATAATTATCACTAGCCTGTAAATTTATCGTCAGTCCTTTAAAATTTTTTGCCAATCTGTCTTTGAATTTATTATATATATATATATATATATATATATATATATATATATATATATATATATATATATATATATGTATGCATGTGTGTATGTATGTATGTATGTATGTACCCTCACTAACAAGTATGTGTGCGTCTGCTGCCCATGGAAACATGCATCCACACGGCTCGTTCTCTCAGTAAATAACGTCACCATGGCCTTGTTGACAGCCCATTAAGATTAGTCATCGTGACATTTTCCGAAATTTACAGGCCGCAGGAACCATGAACGCGAGATGCACAAGTTTGTCACACACAGTTGTTTGTTTTTCCGGGTTGTATTTCAATCTTGCGTTGTCCTGAGATTTTTTTTATGTTTTTGTAGTTTTGTAGTTTTTGTTCTTGACTGATTTCAAACCGAAATTGTTGGAAAAGTCCCCAAAAACACTACAGATCTTTTCCTTTTTTTTTTGACGGATATCTCTTTTGATAAATGTCCAAGGTTACTCTGAGTTTTTTTTTTAGGTGTTTGTAGTTTTCTTGACTGATTTCGAAGCGAAACTGTTGAGAAATGTGCCCCCCAAAATTGCAAATCTTTCACACTTTTCTGGCACGAATATCTGTTAATTTTCGCATAATTTATTGTAGGGTCATGCTATGGTTACTGCACGTGTCGCAGGTAGATGAATACAATTCTTCTTCTTCCCTTCCGTGCAGGATAAGGAGCTAAAAAAACTATTCAGTTCAAATATATGTTTATATTGTTGGTAGATATTCTTTTTAAATGCAGGTTTTTGTCAATCAAACACCATTGTATTTTAGTATTTCTTTTCGTTGTTTGTAGAAATGTTTCTTTTTTTTTTATCTCTCAACCATTTATTTACCAATGCAATGACTTGTCTCCTTTTACTCTTAATAAATGATTCATGGGCCACGCGTACCTTTCCTATGCTGTCTGTACATTCACTGAATTTCAACTCGTAAGCATAACTTTGCTTGCAAAGTTATGCAGAGTTACGTAGCCATGTTGCAAGAATATTGAGGTTCATGACTGGTCGCAGTTTTCTGAGGCCATAAGTAGCTTACTCTTGAACTGCTTCGTCAGGTTTTTCCAGGATTTGACTAAATTGGTTAACTAGTTTCATTGTAGGTGATATGTTAGTTTAGCCTGAGCTTGCGTACAGTATAACTGTTCATTGTGTTTTCTTAAATTTGTGCTATTTTTGCAAAAAGTGCGCAATGGATATTGACGACGAGAGAGAGAGAGAGAGAGAGAGAGAGAGAGAGAGAGAGAGAGAGAGAGAGAGGGGAAATAAGGTCAAAGAAACGAAGTGGATAAGACAGTACCGAAATATTTTTATTCGTGTGACAGATTTTCTGACTTTCTTACAATGCTGGCGACAAACGAGCACCTTTTTACACCTTCGCGGAAAAATATTTCTTTTTTGGGGTGTTCAGCTAATTTCTGGTGAGTCTAAATGAAATTGGACTTTCTCTGGTTCAGTAATAATAATAATAATAATAATAATAATAATAATAATAATAATAATAATAATAATAATAATAATCTGAAATCTGAAACTAAATTGAAACAGTGAAAAAACACCGGATTCTTTCAACGGATTTCAACCAATCAGAGAACTCGATTGTAATCTTTTAAAGGGATTCAACCAATCAAAGGCCTCGATTGGTTATACCTGAACGAGCGCATACTCGTTTATATTAATTGAAAACTCCCAGAAGAGTACAGACAGGATTATAGTAAAGTTAAAGACTAATGTTGTATATTGAGAGAGAGAGAGAGAGAGAGAGAGAGAGAGAGAGAGAGAGAGAGAGAGAGAGAGAGAGAGAGAGAGAGAGAGAGAGAGAGAAATGCATTTTCAGAGAAAGAGAGAGAGTAATAAATTTTCAGAGAGAGAGAGACAGAGAGAGAGAGAGAGATACAGAGAGAGAGAGAGAGAGAGATACATTTTCAGAGAGAGACTAAAACTTTTCCAGAGAGAGATACGTTTGAGGGGTTGGGAGAGAGTAATACATTTTCAGAGAGAGAGAGAGAGAGAGAGAGAGAGAGAGAGAGAGAGAGAGAGAGAGAGAGATTGTAATTCATTTCCAGAGAGAGACTAAAACTTTTCCAGAGAGAGAAATACGTTTGCAAAGGGGGTTGGGAGAGAGAGTAATACATTTTCAGAGAGAGAGAGAGAGAGAGAGAGAGAGAGAGAGAGAGAGAGAGAGAGAGAGAGAGAGAGAGAGAGAGAGTCTCCCTTCTCTCTTTCTCTCCAGAATGAGCTCTACACGATTCATGGCATCTTCAAGAATTTCACTATTTATTTTTTATCAGGGTTTTATTTCCTTTGTATTCGTACCCTTTTGTATCTTATCTTTTTTTTCTCTTAATTTTAATTTTAAATCTAATTTTGGTGTGAGTTGAGAGAATAATTTGCTGTTTTGTTGTTGATATTTCATTAATGTATAAATTTATTTATGAATTTCTCGCAGATTTTAGCATTAATGTATAATTTTTGTTTTATAAATTTCTTCACATAGTTATAACTGTTGATCTGATATCATAATCGTTTTGATGTTCACAGTTGATTTTAATTCTCTCTCTCTCTCTCTCTCTCTCTCTCTCTCTCTCTCTCTCTCTCTCTCTCTCTCTCTCTCTCTCTCTCTCTCTCAGTGAAAAAAATATATATATCTCCCTATCCATTTGGAAATGTATGTCTCACTTCCTATCACTCTGAAAATGTCTCTCTCTCTCTCTCTCTCTCTCTCTCTCTCTCTCTCTCTCTCGCTCTGGGATGCACTACTTTCTCTGAAAAAGTATTACTCAGTCTCTGAAAATGCATTACTCTCTCACTCTGAAAATGTATCTCTCTCTCTCTCTCTCTCTCTCTCTCTCTCTCTCTCTCTCTCTCTCTCTCTCTCTCTCTGTGTGTGTGTGAAAATGTAGCACTCTATTTCTGAAAATGCATTACTCTCTCACTCTGAAAATGTCTCTCTCTCTCTCTCTCACTCTGAAAATCTCTCTCTCTCTCTCTCTCTCTCTCTCTCTCTCTCTCTCTCTCTCTCTCTCTCTCTCTCTCTCTCTCTCTCTCTCCCTGAAAATGTATTACTACATCGCCTACTCATCCCAGATTTTTAAAGAACCGACGAATTCCCTGCCCCCCCACCCTCCCTTCCCCAATGCTTTGGTCGATGTAGACACTACTGGCTCATAATCTCCCATCATAAAATGAGAGAGAGAGAGAGAGAGAGAGAGAGAGAGAGAGAGAGAGAGAGATGTTGAGGGATTGGCGGAGGGAGGGGGAGAGGGAAGGGGTGAGGGGTGGGTGGTCCTTCCTAAGCTAGGGAAATGTCTAGCCGGCTTTTTGGGTGAAGTTACGGCATTTTGTGTGCATGTGATTCCACGTCTGTGTCTGCGACCTTGTCTCCTCCCCCTTTCCCCGACCCTCCCCGTGGGATTGCGTCAGTTGCTGTTGTAACAGCAGCATTAAACAGCAGAAACATCATCCTAACAGCTGGGAGAAACAGCGCACAAGGAAACAACAGCACCCCAGAAACAGCATCTTGTCTGCATCACTCGCTTCCCCCCAGTGGGATTGCGTCAGTTGCTGTCATAACAGCATGAAGCAGCAGCATTAAACAGCAGAAACAGCATCCTAAGAGCTGGAAGAACAGCGTACAAGTAAACAACAGCACCACTGAAACAGCATCTTGTCTTCTGCATCACCCCCTCCCCCCGTGGGATTGCGTCACTTGCTGTTATAACAGCTTTAAACAGCATACTAACAGTTGGAGGAACAGCGTACAAGGAAATAACTGCACCACAGAAACAGCATCTTGTCATCTGCATCACGCCCCTCTCCCCCGTGGGTTTGCGTCAGTTGCTGTTATAACAACTTTAAACAGCAACAGAAACAGCATCCTTACAGCTGGAGAGACAGCGTACAAGGAAACAACAGCATCACAGAAACAGCACCTTGTCTTACCCCCACCCCCCTCGCCCCATACCCCCGTGGGATTGCGTCAGTTGCTGTGATCACAAAAACATGAAACAGCATCACAGCATGAGAAACAGCGTACAAGGAAACAACAACACCACAGAAACAGCATCACAGCAGCACGAGATCACCAGCGGACTTTTTACTCTGCAGTAGTATGAAACAACTCTCTCTCTCTCTCTCTCTCTCTCTCTCTCTCTCTCTCTCTCTCTCTCTCTCTCTCTCTCTCTCTTCGAATTTTTAACACTTTTTTGTTTTCGTGACGTTGAACTTTTCCGTTTGTTTTTGATCGGGAAAATGTTGTGGATATATATATATATATAATATATATATATATATATATATATATATATATATATATATATATATATATATGTGTGTGTGTGTGTGTGTGTGTGTGTGTATGTGTGTGTGTGTGTTTGTGTAACATTTTATCCATAGATTAAGTATTATTAAATAATGTTATATTATAAAACGGGTTTCATTATTGTAATGGTTATGTTTAATGGTGATGTTATTATTATTATTGATGATGTCTATGCATTCTTATGGTAGAAGCCAAGGACTGGAAGTAATAATAATAATAATAATAATAATAATAATAATAATAATAATAATAATAATAATAATAATAGCAACAACATTAAACTGAAACACACACACACACACACACACACACACACACACACACACACACACACACACACACATAAGAAATATGTAAAGCCATGAATGAATGAAAAACGAAGTGAATAAAAAGAAACTACCCTTGAATACGTCCTGTTTCTTGAATATATTTTGAATATATCCTTCCGTTCAAGCGAAGATGCGCAGTGCATGACTACCCTCAAACAATTCTCCTTGTGCTTAGTCATTTGTTTACATTTTTATCTGTTTGTTTATTAATGTGTTCATTTATTTGTTTTCTGATAGGTGATCTTTCCTTTCCGTGTTTCCTATTGCCTTCTGTTATTTCTTTCAAATGAACACCATATTGTTTGGAAGCTTGAATTTCAAGTCAGGGGTCCCTGTAGTGGACTTGTTCCATATGAATAGGGTTCGTCTTGTGAATAATAATAATAATAATAATAATAATAATAATAATAATAATAATAATACTCTACTGAATGCGCTCCTAAATTATACCAGTCTTATACCGTGAACTCTCATATTACTGAATTACTGAACACCGTTTCATAGTTAGTGAAAAGCTACTGGGTTAGGGAGAGCGCTTACGTCAAATTTGAGCTAAGGGAAAGCTCTATGAAAAGCTCTACTGAAAAGCTATATTCTCAGATACCCAGCGAGGGTACAATACCCTTTTTAACACATCTTTATCCCACATATGAATATATATATCCTTACCCTTTTTAGTCTCCGTAATGTAAATATTTCTTGCACATTCCCAAGTGCTCGGTAACCAACTTGCTTTTACATGTGTTATCTCGGTGCAAACATTGATACTTTTACTTAAATATCCATCACGTATAGGAAATACCTGGTGATTAACCTTTGTGATGTGTACAGAAAAGGTCAGGTCACTTCAGCCAGAACTATTTTTACCTCCACGTATAAAATAGTTTGGGGAAATTCTGTATCTTTCAAACTCCGTAGTAAAAATATTCGTGGTTCATCCAACAGCTACACCAGCCCACCTTTTCTATTTCTTCTTCTTCTTCTTCGGTCCGAAACCCAGCTGTCAGGAGAAACTTCTGATCTTTTTTTATTTTTTTTATTCCGGACTCACTTTCCATTTTCGATTCAGCGCTGAGGATAGTGCGTGATGCTTATAAAAAGTACGCCTTTTGTAAAACTCACTGATTTTGAATAATCGAATTTTGATGCCACATAAACCAAATTTTGCAAATTTTCAACAGTTTTCTACAACTAATTTTTTCTGTTTCCTCAACTGTATTGATCACTGTATTGGCTAAATTTTTTTCGTGAATATTTCATGGGTGGATCTCTCACAGTCTGTGAATCCTAAAGTTGACGTTTTCCATGCGGGCAACAACGAGTACCTGAAGACCTTTTCTCATTGAATAATCCTTCGGTAATGAGGAACATGAGCATCCTCTGTGTTTCCAAGATTCACTCAACTTTTCCCTTGTTGAGAGAAAGGTTTGTCCATTTCTTTCCTCCAGGAATGGAATGCCTTCACTATTTATTATTATTATTATTATTATTATTATTATTATTATTATTATTATTATTATTATTATTATTATTATTATTATTATTACTACAACAAAAAATCAAGAAATTAGTAAAGTAAAAAATTAAAGCCAAGGCCAGACGCAGTCTTTTAGGGACACCTGTAATAATAATAAGGTAAGGGAATGTCCTCGGTGAAAGGTCCTCTGCTCTCTCTCTCTCTCTCTCTCTCTCTCTCTCTCTCTCTCTCTCTCTCTCTCTCTCTACGCGTGCATATATGTATATAGATATTTTATTTTAACTCTATAGAAACATTCAGGAAGGATAAAGAAAAGAAGAGAGAGAGAGAGAGAGAGAGAGAGAGAGAGAGAGAGAGAGAGAGAGAGATGCAGGCGGACAGACAGGCAGCAGAGAATCTCGCTGTGATTGTAATGATTCAAAAGATACATTTGGGAAGGATAAGGAAAAGAAGAGAGAGAGAGAGAGAGAGAGCAGAGAATCTCGCCGTGATTGTAATGATTCAATAGATACATTTGGGAAGGATAAGGAAAAAAAGAAGAGAGAGAGAGAGAGAGAGAGAGAGAGAGAGAGAGAGAGAGAGAGAGAGACTCGCCTTGCAGTGACTCACCCGTGTGCTGCCATGCACGACCATTATTCGGCTCTTTCGAGCTCTTCCTATACTGCTGGTCTGTGACTATCACGGATTCTCACGGTTACAGATGATGATGATGATGATGATGATGATGCTCTCGTGCGGACGTAGATCACGCAACAGCATCAGTAGCTTTTGTTTTTGTTTGTATGTTTTTTTTTGTTTGTTGCTGATTGAAGAAGACTTTTCAAAGAAGTAATGGCAGATCCACGCAAAAGCATCAGCAGCTTTTGTTTTTACTTTTGTTTTTGTTTATGTTTTTTTTTTCTAATCGAGACAATGGCAGATCCATGCAGCATCAGTAGCTTTTGTTTCTATTTTTTTTTTTTTGCTGTTTGAAGAATAATACTAATCAAAGAATAGTAATGGCTGATCCACGCAACAACATCAGCAGCTTTTGTTTTTGTTTTTAATTTGTTTTGTTTTTTGTTGCTGTCTCACAGTGAACTATTCTTTGGGATAGTAATGGCAGATCCACGGAACAGCAGTAGCTTTTGTTTTTGCTATTAATTTGTTTTTATTTTTCATTTGTGTTTGTTTTGTTGCTAAACAAGACCAAAGAGTAGTAATGGCAGATCCACGCGGCATCAGCAGCTTTTGTTTTTGTTTTTATTTTTTTGATTTTGATTATGTTTTTTGTTGCTAATTAAAGAATAGTAATCGAAAGATAGTCATGTCAGATTCAACTTTCCAGGAGCTCTGAAACGTGTTTCATTTCATTGTGAGCAGAGGGTGTTTTTTGTAGCCTACCTCACAACGGGTATTTAACCTCACATATGCTCTCTCACAATGAACTATTTAACCTGACATATGCTCTCTCACAACGGTTATTTAACCTGACATGTGCACTCTATCAATGACTGTTTAACCTGTCTTACAATGGCTATTTAACCCGACATATGCACTCTCATAACGGCTATTTAACCTGTTTCACAGTGACTATTTAACCTCACGTGCAGACTCTCACAACGACTATTTATCCTGAAATTTTTTCCATTTTATTTAAGTCTCAAAACACAAGAGCAGTTTCCTTGCAACTTCTTCTTCCTTAACATGAGAGAGAGAGAGAGAGAGAGAGAGAGAATTTTGGGTGTGTTCAATAATAATTAGTAAAATTATGAACCAAATGCCTAACACGAACTTGACCCACCATGCATCTTCCTTTCGCGAGAGTAGAACGAGCGCGCTCGCGCGCCTTGATGACAGCTTACACGCACGTGCAAAGGCGTGCACTTCGTACGCACACATACGAAAGCATACACGAAGATAAAAGAGAGAGAGAGAGAGAGAGAAAGAGAGAGAGGAAAAGGAAGGCGGAGGTAGTATGGAGGTTACGGCCGTGTGGCACCGCGCACCGAAGCAAAAAGTTAAAAGACATCGTTTCTTCTCTCTCTCTCTCTCTCTCTCTCTCTCTCTCTCTCTCTCTCGCGTGCCATCGTCTTGGCACCCATCGAAGGATCTGACTTCCACAAAACCGGAATATGGAAACACCATTTTTTCTTTTATCACCCTGGATATTCCTCCTCCTTTAAGCTCTCCTTTTTCTCTCTCTCTTTTTTTTTTTTTGCTTTCCCACAACCCCCGCCCCCCTTCCCCCTATGCGAGATCTTTCGTAGGGTGTAGGATGCCCAAGGCTCGAATCCTAACCGGGGCAGTTACATTTTTTAACTGTAATTCCGTTTGAGAGACATTTTTTAAACTTTTTCCCAAGGTATAGATAGTCTGGTATTTGTAAGATACTTTGGGTGTTATTTTCACGAAAGCTCTTGTGAAGGATGACCAGTAGTGATCAGTGGTGATCAGTAACCACGTACAGGTGAACCCGACGTGAATATCATTCCTGATCACGATCAGTAGCGAATAATCAAGTATTTTTTTTATAGTAATTCAAAACAGAAATTTTTAATTATCTCATATCTGATCGATGTATGAAGCTAAATACAGTCTGTGAATACAGTCTGTGAATACAGTCTGTGTTGCGGATATAGGAAAATATTATTACAGGTAGACCGTCCTCCTGAAGATGTTATGCAATTAGAACCTCGAAAGTTCAAGCAAAGTTGCAATGTATCACTGCTCTAAAGCAATTTTGGTTGTATTTTATGATTTACTTACATTTTTATCAGTTTATTTATTAATTTGTTAATTTATTTTTTCTTTTCTAATAACTGATCTCATCTTTCTGTGTTTCCTGTTACCTTCTGTTACTTATTTGAAATGAACACCAAAATATTCTTTGGAAGCTTGAATTTCAAGTCTGTGGCCCCTGTGGTAGGCTTGTTCCATGTGAATAAGGTTCATCTTCTGAATAATAATAATAATAATAATAATAATAATAATAATAATAATAATAATAATAATAATAATAATAATAATAATATTTGATGAAGATGGAATAGTTAAAGAACTATTTCGCAAATCCTTTTTCTCTTTAAAGGAGAGACTTCGAAAAAATGAAATAAATTCAGTCACAGGTCCGTTTCGGGTTTTGGGAAACCGTTGAGATTTGGTAACGGACAAGCTAAAGTTTAAGATACTAAATCTCTCTCTCTCTCTCTCTCTCTCTCTCTCTCTCTCTCTCTCTCTCTCTCTCTCTCTCTCTCTCTCTCTCTCTCTCACTAAGTGTAGGTAATATGATTGTGTTTTGTCGTTGTTGATAACAGACATGATTTGATATGGTTAGTGGTTTACTTGAGAGAGAGAGAGAGAGAGAGAGAGAGAGAGAGAGAGAGAGAGAGAGAGAGAGAGAGAAGCAGGCGCCAGAAGGATGTGATGTACACCGCTTGGGCTACAATCATTCTTGATTTATCAAGGACGTTTTGCCGATGACACTCAGACGAGAATAGGAAAAGACCTTGAGAGAGAGAGAGAGAGAGAGAGAGGAAGGCTTTAGGTCCCTGAGAGGCCTTCAGCATTTACAAGCGTTGGGGCGTCGTGATAAACGATGTCTTTAATGATAAGGTTCAGAGAGAGAGAGAGAGAGAGAGAGAGAGAGAGAGAGAGAGAGAGAGAGAGAGAGAGAGAGGAACCTCTTAACAAGACACGCATACCCTTTGAGACCGACTTGACCGGATTAAGATGTATCCCCTTGAGAAATATTTCTTTTTTATATCTTACGTAGAGAATCATAGGATCTATTTTTATCTAATATACCCTTCACGTCCCTCTTCAGAGTCCTTTGCCTACGATGCACGTCGAAGGATTTTTTGGGGGGGAGATCCTATGTCCAAAATCTCTTCAAATATGTTGGCACGCCTTCAGAGGCCAATGATTTCCTTCTAATCCCTTTTGACGCGGAAGGCTGAGACTCCTAAATACCTTTTCATTTTATTTATTTTATATTGAACGTCCCGCCAGCGTTGACCATGTCTTCTGGAACGCCACGTTACCGTGGGCTTATTATTCTTTGTCAGTAAATCTAGTTTAAGTAGCTGATTAAATAGAGGATTTATCTGTCAGTAAATCCGGTTCTATGAAGGATTTATATTCCCCCTGAAAGGAGAGAGGTCCTTGAACTTTGGTGGAGCCTGCTAGTGGCTACTTTGTAATGATTTAATAATGATTTTTTTTTATTCTTTTGCTCGGTTTAGGATTCAGTAATAAAGTATAGACAAAGGGTTGTACTTTTAAATTCAGCATATTCAGAAGCTTACTGGAGTATGTTAATGGTAGCTTGTACGCACGCGCTGACATTGAACACATAATATTATAATCATTCTTACTACTTATTCTGAGATTTTTTTTTATTCCACAATAAAACTACAGTATTGCATGGTGGGTGTAATGTTAAGCTATCTCTCTAAATAGCTCTTTATCTATCTAGCTATCTATCTATCTATCTATCTATCTATCTCTCTCACGAATGCACAGACATTAAAGCGTTCTTGTTATTCATATTTAAAGTGAAAAAAAAAAATTTTTTTAAATGCTTTTTAGGAAATCATGCAATACTTTCGCCTCGAAAATTCACAGAAAAAAAAGGACGGATGCTTGTGAAGACGAGCAGACGAATTACTTGCTCGTTACCTCGTCTGTCTGTCTGTGTGTGTGTCTGTTTGTCTGTGTCTGTGTCTTCTATCTGTCTGTCTGTCTCACAGAAAGCCACGTAAGCCTGATATGTTGTGTAACGGGAAATCTGAGCTCTCGTGGTGCGTCGATTCCTAAGCACAAGCCTTGTTGATTGTCTTTCCTGTTCGGTATTCTGCATGGACTACCCCCACCCCACCCCCCCTCCCCCAGGGTGGGAGGGGGAGGGGGAAGGGACATCTCATCTCCTCCCACCCCCTCTCCCTTCCCTTCAAACACCCCCCCTCCCCAGTTACCTCTTTGCTTTCTTCGAGCAGATATAGTGATTGGATGAATATTCTTGAAATTCTCTCTCTCTCTCTCTCTCTCTCTCTCTCTCTCTCTCTCTCTCTCTCTCTCTCTCTCTCTCTCTCTTTTATTAATTAGTTTTGTAAGGGTTGTGGGTTAGCCAACTTTTTATATATATGACTTTGGGTAATTGTTGGTTAAGTTATACCTTAAACTTAATCAACAATTAACCAAAGTCATGTATAAAGTTTATTAATCTACAACCCTTAAAAAACTAATTAATAAGAGAGAGAGAGAGAGAGAGAGAGAGAGAGAGAGAGAGAGAGAGAGAGAGAGAGAGAGAGAGAGAGAATTTGAAGATTTACTCAGCCATGAAAAAAAAGAGAATAATTAGAGAGAGAGAGAGAGAGAGAGAGAGAGAGAGAGAGAGAGAGAGAGAGAGAGAGAGAATTTCAATAATATACAATCTAATCTAATATTCAAACCAATCCCATCGGTTGGTTGATCTGTGTTCAATTCCGAGATCACAGCTTTATTTGATGTCATATCAAGTATTACTTTTCTTTTACGCTGTGAATGATTTTATTTCCTTTTACATTATTTGCCCATTTTGCGTATACGCTTAAGGATAGATATTATTTATTAAAGTAGGAAACTGTTAAGTATTACCCTTTCTTAATAAAGCTTCCTCAAAGTTGTAGCGTATGTATTATGTAGGAACTGAAAAGTAATGTTAGAGTTATTATTTTCGTTTTGCTGTAATGAATGCAATGTCTTAGAAACGATTTTGAGAAATATTTACATACCGGTGTTATTATTATTTATTATTATTATTATTATTATTATTATTATTATTATTATTATTATTATTATTATTATTATATTTTGCTGTCGTGAATACCTATCTTGGAATTGACGTAGATAAATATTTACAAACCATCGGTATTATTATTATTATTATTATTATTATTATTATTATTATTATTATTATTATTATTATTTTGCTGTCGTGACTACAGTATCTTGGAATTGACGTGGATAAATATTTACATACCATGGTTGTTGGTATTATTATTATTATTATTATTATTATTATTATTATTATTATTATTATTATCGACGGAAGTAAGAGTGAATGGGTAGATCATTAATATAAACTGATAATTATAGACTAAAACTAACGGAAAAAATGAAACAAATGCTAAAAATATGGAAGGTACAGAGAATGAGGGAAGATGCATATACCACCGTGAATGACATAATTACCAAAGATACTTAACTTCAATCTTTTGTGAATAAATTACTGAAGAAATATGTTAACTACAAATTGTCAGTCAATTTAATTGATTTAAAAGTAACTTTATGATATTTTTAACTTTTTTTTATTGATGGCTTTTGGGTAAATGTCATGCGATTTGTTTTGATATAGAAATCATCATTTTTAATGGCGGAAAATTAAAAATAATAATTATTTACATGACAATTATGCTGAAGGTTTTATCGGTTACTCGGTACGTACCCATATGCCGTCACATGTTACGGCAATATAAGAGAGGGTTGGGGAAGAGATTAGGTCAGTCGTAACTCTATAAAGACGTTACGTTACGTAGTCAAGTTTATAACTCATTCTGTATCAGTGTTACGCACAAGTGAAAAATATATGTATGCACATCACGTTTAATTAAAAGTAAATTATATGTAAGCATATCACATTTTATTAAAGAGATGGGTTTTATTAGTTTAAGTATATGTAAGCAAAACAGATTTCATTTAAAAGAGATAGTTTTATGAGAGGTAAATTATATGTAAGCACATCACGTTTCACTAAAGAGGTGCAGGTTTTTATTGAAGGTAGATTGTATGTAAGCACATCATGTTCTACTAAAGAGATAGGTTTTATTAAAAGTAAATTACATGGAAGCACATCACGTTTTATTAAAGAGATATAGGTTTTTATTAAAGGAAGATTATATGTAAGCACATCATGTTTTACTAAAGAGGCAGGCTTTATTAAAGGTAGATTTAATGTAAGCACATCACATTTCATTAAAGAGATAGTTGTAGTAGAGTAAGTTATATGTAAGCAAGTCACGTTATATTAAAGAGATATAGGTTTTTATTAAAGGAAGAGTACATGTAAGCACATCATGTTTTACTAAAGAGATAGGTTTTATTAAAAGTAAATTATATGTAAGCGCATCACGCTTTATTAAAGAGGTATAGGTTTTTATTAAAGGAAGATTATATGTAAACACATCATGTTTTACTAAAGAGACAGGTTTTATTAAAGGTAGATTAAATGTAAGGACATCACATTTCATTAAAGAGGTAGTTTTAGTAGATTAAATTATATGTAAGTGCATCACATTTTACTAGAGATGCAGGTTTTTATTAAAGGAAGATTATATGTAAGCACATCATGTTTTGCTTAAGAGACAGGTTTTATTAAAGGTAGATTAAGTGTAAGCACATCTCATTTCATTAAAGAGATAGTATTAGTAAAGTAAATTATATGTAAGCACATCACGTTTTATTAAAAAGAAATAGGTTTCTAATAAAGGAAGATTATAAGTAAGCACATCATGTTTTACTAAAGAGACAGGTTTTATTAAAGGTAGATTAAATGTAAGCACATCACATTTCATTAAAGAGCCCGGTTTTATTTAAAGTAAATTATATGTAAGCGCATCACATTTCACTAAAGAGATGCAGGTTTTTATTAAAGGTAGATAATATGTAAGCACATCACATTTCATTAAAGTGATAGTTTTAGTAGAGGTAAATTATATGTAAGCACATCACGTTTTACTAAAGAGAAAGGTTTTATTAAAGGTAGGTGAAATGTAAGCACATCATGTTTTACTAAAGAGATAGGTCTTGTTAAAAGTAAATTATATGAAAGCACATCACGTTTTATTAAAGAGGTATAGGTTTTTATTAAAGGAAGATTATATGTAAGCACATCAAGTTTTACAAAAGAGAGGTTTTATTAAAGATAGATTAAATGTAAGCACATCACACTTCATTTAAGAGATAGCTTTATTAAATGTAAATTATATGTAAGTACATCACGTTTACTGAAGAGACATAGGTTTTTATCAAGTGTAAACTCGAGGCGTACAGTTTTTGGGAAAAATGCCAACGCTTTAAGTACAATAAAAAACAACTACAACTGTAGTTACAGTAAGAAAAAAACTGCAAACAACTAAAGCTAGTTACAAAAAAATAAAAACAACTGAAAATTCCAACTGTAGTTACAATAAGAAAAACAAATGCAAACAACTACAACTGTAGTCACAACGATAAAAAAACAACTACAACTGTAGTTAAAGGAAAAACCACTATAAACTACAACTGTAGTTACAACCAGAAAAACAAGTACAACCAACTACAACCGTAGTCACGACAACAGTACGAAAAAACAACTAAACCAACTACAACTGTAGTCACGACAACAATAAAAAAAAACTACAACCAACTACAGCTGTAGTCGCGTCTTTTTTTAGCGAAGGCTCTCAAGATTACAGCAGGCGAACCCGTTACAGGCGAAACCAGGAGCTAGCGCTCTCTGCTGCGACTGGTTAACCCCAAGTGAGGTGGGGGTGGGGTGGGGAACCTGGCTCCAATGACGGTCGGGTTACCGAATGACTCATCTTGATTGGTCGTCTGAGCGATATTCAATTCCCCTTTTCTATGGGGATTCGACGAGTTATTTTTATCTCTCTCTCTCTCTCTCTCTCTCGTGTTGGCATCGCAAGTTCTGAGGATTTGTTGCGGTTTAGCCCGTTATTGTTAACATTTTTTTGGTGGTGGTGTTTCGTGCGAAGTGGCGGGGGCGTTGGTGATGGGAAAATGATGCCAGAAGCGATGCCAAAATGGTGCCCAGAAATGATGCCAAAAGCGAGGGCAAAAATGATGCCAAAAGTGATGTAAAAAATGATGCCAAAAGTGATGTAAAAAATGATGCCAAAAGTGATGGCAGAATGTTGCCCAAAATGATGTAAAAAAAGATGCCAAAATGATGCCCAAAATGGTGCAAAAAGCCCACACCGAGGACGTATAGTACCCCTGAAATGTTGCCAAAACAACAAGAGGAAGTAAAGCACCCCTAGAGTGATACCAAAAAAAAAAAAAAAAAACCTCCCCGACGTGAGTATTCCTAGACCGGTGCAAAATAATTTTATAAAATGATGCTAAAAGCGATCCCATAAATGATGCCCCCCCCCCGAAAAAAAAAAAAAACTTATGCCAAACATTGATGTTGAAAATTGGTGTACAATAATTTGAAATGGCTGCCAGTGAATGCAAACTTTTGCCAGCTTGATTGGCATAAATACCAAGAAGGCTCACAAGAAATTATTAGTCGGTTGGTTGAAAGCTTACAAGAAATTAATAACTGGTTGGTTGAAAGTTTACAGGAAATTAATAATTGGTTGGTTGAAAGCTTACAAGAAATGAATAACTGGTTGGTTGAAAGCTTACAGGAAATTAATAACTGGCGGGTTGAAAGCTTACAGGAATTTTGGTTGGTTGAAAGCTTACAAGAAATTAATAATTGATAGGTTGAAAGCTTACAGGAAATTAATAAGTGGTTGGTTGAAAGCTTACAGGAATTTTGGTTGCTTGTAACCTTACAAGAAATTAGTAATAATTGACTGGTTGAAAAACAAAAAAACAAAATTTTCTTTAGCTAATTGATAAGAACAAGGGAGAAACCTTCGTAAAACTGACCTATTAGAGCGAAATATCTCTCTCTAAAAAAAAAAAAGAAAACAGTCTCAAATGAAGCATGAGATAAAAAAAACAACTATTTGACAAAGAGGTTACCGAGAATCAGAAGTGGCCAGAAAAAAAAAAAGCCACACAAATTCAGTTAGGTAAAAGCTTTCCAAGAAGTAGACAAAAAAAAAAAAAAACTCGTCCCTCAAGACAAACTTGCATCGTAGAAGTTGATTGGTCGGTTGGACGGATGCAACGAAGTCGTTTAAGGAATTTTATCAAGTTTGGTCAGCGGGTTGAAGTGGAGTTTAAATATGATTGGAACCGTTTTTTTTGCCGTTTTTTGTTTGTATTTTTTTAAGGTGATTGAAATTGTAGTCTAAAGTTTAAACGAAATGAAGAATTAACATTATTTGTCATTATTTTAAGTTATTTGTATGGTTTCTTCGATACATCTAAAATGGTCTGTCCTTGGAATAACAAGAGAGAGAGAGAGAGAGAGAGAGAGAGAGAGAGAGAGAGAGAGAGAGAGAGAGAGAGCCTGATTCTCGGAAAGCGAGATGAAAGTATGGTTTCTCACCAAAAGTTCCGTTTCTTAAATAAGTGAAATGCTTATCATATGCATAGATATTGTATGTAATTTATTCTGCAAATTCGTCAGTTAGTCTTGTCAAATTACTGTTATATATATATATATATATATATATATATATATATATATATATATATATATATATATATATATATATATATATATATATATATATATATATATATATATATATATATATATATATATATATATATATATATATATATATGTATGTATATATATATATATATATATATATATATATATATATATATATATATATATATATATATATATATTATATATATATATATATATATCAGTATATATATCGGCAAGGAATAGAAGTATGTGTAATCATTCCTGCAATATCATGAACATTTGTGAAATGATGAAATAATGATATATCTGACATCTTCCGTAAGTTTGCCAAAATTTTATTACCAAACGTACAAAAACTTAAAAAAGACCGGTTTTTTTATCTTTCTTTTTAACTGGCGTTTCCATTCAGTCGTAAGTAATCCTTACAGCGTCTGGCAGACACTGAAATGATCTTGCAGAAGACCCTGTCAGATCTTACGGCTCTCTTATTTTGTCTATACGACCGTTGGAGGGGGTGGGGATGGATGTCCCAGGCTGTATGGGAAGACCTGGGCGAGGGGGGAAGGAGGGGAAGGTGGTAGAGGAAGGGAGAAGGGGATCTATGGGAGGGGGTTGCTAAGAATGCTGAAAACAAACAGACAGGAATAAGGGTTGGGGGTGGGGGAAGGTTAGTGAGTTTCACAATATGTTGTGAACATTTGCTATGTTCGTTCTCTGTGCCCGTATGTAAACTGATTTAACAAAAACGTGTTTTGTGGATGGAGACATCCATTTCAATGTAAAAATCTACAATTTTTAATTGCTTTTCATATTATTCAGCAGTCTGTTTTAATTGATTTTCATTTCATTGGTTCCTTGAGTGAATCTCAGACTCTTTCTGCATATTTATGACGTCTCTGAGAACTTCAAGCAGAACAGCTGATCAGTGTCCGCTGACTGTCAGTCATATTTCTGAAACGTTTGTTCATTCTAATGTTGCTAATTCTAAAGGCTGCCCAGGTTGTCACAGGGCTTATTCGGCTGTTAAGATGAAGAAGCTGTAGTGGTAAAGGTATTTCAACTTCAGGGAAACAGAGACGTAATGGGAATAAGTATAATTTGATTATTGAAGTGGAATTATATTGGACAGCAGTGATGGAATTAGCGAGGTGTACACTCCTTTACGAAGGTAAATTTGTTTATTTTTTATTTTTATTTTTTTGTTTGATCATGACTCCCGACAGGAGAGGTAAATGGATTTTTGTAAAACATATTGTAATATATTTCACAATAAACATTTTGTATTGTAAATATATTGACGGATTATTGTAAAGATTGTTTGACATGTGCAACAACTCGTGAAATGACATTGGGAATTATGGTCAAAATCTATGTTTTTTCAGTTTCTTATTTTGATCATGACTCCTGACAGGACAGGTAAAAGGGCTTTTGTAAAACATACTGTAATATATTTTACAGTAAACATTTTGTATTGTAAATATATTGACGGATTATTGTAAAGATTGCTTGAAATGTTCAACAGCTTATGAAATGACATTGGGAATTATGGTCAAAATCTGTGTTATTGAATCCAACACTGGCGGAGGCGACAGAATACCTTAACCCAGACGTTTAATTTGAGGGGATCAAGTGGCACTGCAATAATTTTAGCAAGTATGGGAATCAAGGTGACGAGATAACTATCTGTTGTTGTTGTTTGTTGACGGAATGGGAACAGAAGTGTCTTTAATCTATGTTTTGGTCAAAAGGTAATTGTGGAGAGTTTGAAAGCGCTTGAAGTTTAGTGATACGAATGTTGCAAGGGTCAGTCGCAGTCTGGCTGAATTATGCAAGGTTGTAGGACGAATGAGGAATAAATCATCTTTCTCTGTAAAGTGAAAAAAAGGGTTAATACGAGATACAGTAGTTGTTAAAATAAAGATGAAAGGAATCACTAAACTTATAAACGGTGAACAATGCATTAAAACAGATCAGTATTAAGGAAAATGATTGAAAGTTATTGAAGAGAGACACGGAATACACGCTATTGCAAAATGCAATGGAGAAAGTTATGTGATTTTTGGACATTGCAAAGGCTATGGGAAACGATGTTCACAAGATTTTGTCTTTTAAAATATTGGAAATGGCCTTTCGTTCTAATTTTGTGACACATGATAAAATGCCGATTTGAAAAGGTCGTTAGAATTAAGAATGAAAATAGTTCATCTTAGCATTTGACAGCCAGTCATATTGCTAATGAATTATCCTTCAAAGCAGCTGACTGGAAACTGATTTGACTAGATATTGCAGAAAAGATTGTTGATAACCAGTCAAATGGCTAACGAATTGTCCTTAAAAGCAGTTGACTGGAAACTGATTTGACTAGATATTACAGAAAAGATTGTTGTTAACCAGTCAAAAGGCTAACGAAGTGTCCTTAAAAACAGTTGACTGGAAGCTGATTTGACTCGATATTGCAGAAAAGATTGTTGATAGGCAGTCAGAAGGCTAACGAATTGTCCTTAAAAGCAGTTGACTGGAAACTGATTTGACTAGATATTACAGAAAAGATTGTTGATAGCTAGTCAAATGGCTAACGAATTGTCCTTAAAAGCAGATGACTGGAAGCTGATTTGACTCGATATTACAGGAAAGATTGTTGATAGGCAGTCAGATGGCTAATGAATTGTCCTTAAAAGCAGTTGACTGGAAGCTGATTTGACTCGATATTACAGAAAAGATTGTTGATGGGCAGTCAGATGGCTAACGAATTGTCCTTTAAAGCAGCTGACTGGAAGCTGATTTGACTAGATATTACAGAAAAGATTGTTGATAGCCAGTCAAATGGCTAACGAATTGTTCTTAAAAGCAGTTGACTGGAAGCTGATTTGACTAGATATTGCAGAAAAGATTGTTGATAGCCAGTCAAATGGCTAACGAATTGTCCTTAAAAGCAGTTGACTGGAAACTGATTTGACTAGATATTGCAGAAAAGATTGTTGACAGCCAGTCAAATGGCTAACGAATTGTCCTTAGAAGCAGTTGACTGGAAGCTGATTTGACTCGATATTGCAGAAAAGACTGTTGATAGCCAGTCAAATGGCTAACGAATTGTCCTTAAAAGCAGTTGACTGGGAGCTGATTTGACTAGATATTACAGAAAAGATTGTTGTTAGCCAGTCAAATGGCTAACGAAGTGTCCTTAAAAGCAGTTGACTGGACGCTGAATTGACTCAGTAATACAGAAAGGACTGGTGATAGCCAGTCAGATATCTAACGAACTGTCCTTTAAAGCAGTTGACTGGACGCTGTTTGACTCGATAGCACAGAAAAGATTGTTGTCTGTCCTGCAAATCAGTTGACTGGACGTTAAACTGACCGGTGGCAAACACTCACCAGTTTCTTTAACACTGTATAATGACTTTTATCTAATATCTATTAATCTCAATACTACACTTTCCCCCACAGTCTTTGCAAATGAGTTCAGTAACTGTGAGTTGACTTTGTTGGTTTTGCTCGAGATGATGTTTAGCCAAATATGCTGATTTACCTTCGAGACACTGCGATCTTTTTGTACACAGCGACTTAGTAACAAGCAGCGCGCAGTTGAAGGCGTTTCCAGGTTTAGTGTATTAGAGTTTTTTTCGGTTTCTTTTTTTTATAGATTTATATCTTGCTTGCATTTCGTGGTTGTGGTTGGGTTGTTACGCATTGCACTGGGTGCCTTCCTGCTCACAGAACTTGGTGTTGTTATTATTATTATTATTATTATTATTATTATTATTATTATTATTATTATTATTATTATTATTATTAGTTTGCTGGTGGTATACTGAAAGAATGGTCTTGTTCATAAAAAGGGTATAAATATTTGTCTAATGGTCATGCACATAGGCACTACATGCATTCGTACATACATTATCTATCTATCTGTTTATCTATCTGTCTATCTATCTATCTATAATTAATATATATATATATATATATATATATATATATATATATATATATATATATATATATATATATATATATTTAGAGAGAAAGAGAGAGAGAGAGAGAGAGAGGTGTAGATATGCTAATTTCTCTGTCTGTCCATCTATGTATTTATCTGTATATAAGTATAAATATATATAAATAAAGATTTCTCCTACTCACACACACAAAAAAAACAGCAAAAAAAAAAAGACCGCTGTTGCATTGTTTGCTTGAAGCGAGAATGTACGACTATCAAAGATTTATTATTGTTTGGGAGGTCGGTCATTTTTGTATACGTCAGGAATGACAGATTGATCACCTTTACGAGGTTGGCAAAAAAAGAAAAGAAAAATAAATAAAAACAGCCAATGGCTTTGAACGCCGATAATCGACTTTTACAACGGCGATTGGGTGAAACTTTCTTTCTTAGCAAATGTTTAAATGGGATGTGAAAAAGAAACGATGTTTTGGCGATGTGTATTGAAGTGTTCATGTGTGTGTGTGTGTGTGTGTGTGTGTATACAATGCTTGTAAATCATGTTCGTAAGTATATTAATTTTTTTCGTTTGTGCGTCCTTCTTTCAGCTGTGGCTAAAACTGGGTAACGGTAACCGATATTTTTTGCAGATTACTCCATGCTTAGTTTGTCAGTTTCCTTGAAGGGTAAACATTCATAATTTTAGCACATTAATTTATGTTTAGATTGGCATGTCCTTCGAGGGACAACATTCATAATTTTTGCACTTTACTTCATGTTTAATTTGCCATGTTTTGTGTGGGACAGCATTCAGAATTTTTGCACTTTACTTCGTGTTTAATTTGTCAAGTTTTGTTTGGGGCAACATTGAGAATTTTTGCAGATTAATCTACGTTCAGTTTGTCATGTTCTCTGTGGGACAACATTCATAACTTTAGCTTATTCCTTAAAGTTCAGTTTGTCATATTCTTCGAGGTATAAACATTCACAATTTTGCTGGATAATCATCACGTACATTCGTTCCCCCTCACCATCTTTCAGAAACAATTCAAGAATGTGATCTGGTGGTACTTACAGTCTTGACAGCTAATCAAACACCACTCTGGTAATACTCCTCACCTGGAAAGAAAGAGAAAATAGGGTCATTCCTCGATGAACTTCGATCATCAGTTAGAGTCTTAAGATACGTCGATTCTAGTCAGTTTTAATTGTTGATGGTAGTTATTCTTATGAATAGGTACTTGTTTCTATCTATCCATCTATCTGTTTATCTATCTATATGTGCACAGGTACAAACACATACAGACGAACACACGCACGCACACACACACACACACACACACACACACACACACACACACACACACATATATATATATATATATATATATATATATATATATATATATATATATATATATATATATATATATATTCCACTTACAAGGGGAGAGACTTCTGAAGGTGTTCTCCTTCTGGGTGACAGCCCTTCCCCATTGTGTGGCTACGACCCATGTCAGCCAACTGACCACGTACATAATTCACTGTTTAATTCATCATTCACATTAGATTTAAGCATCCCGTGCCTTAAAGGTTCTAAGCTTTCAAGAGAAAAATGTCTGGCAGATGCAGAGAGAGAGAGAGAGAGAGAGAGAGAGAGAGAGAGAGAGAGAGAGAGATAAACTGCCCCTACGTGAAACCTTCCAGTTTCCAGCAATCTCCGCTATTTACCTAACGCTTACGGTCATTTTTTTTTCTTTTTACTTCCCCGCACGGGGCAATTGGACGGCGATGATGGTAATTGTATGACGGTTCTCGCTGCCTCCGTCATTAGAGAACGGCTCTCGTAATGAGAATTGATTTTCAGATGACCGTCATTATCGATGCGTTCAGGTAGGAAAGCTTCCAGTGTTTGGTGCGGTCACTTTTCCAGTTTCTAGGATGCCGGGAATCTTTTTCTGATCGTTCCAGGGTATAAAAAGAATACATAATGAGAGTACGGTCCGGCAGGAAAGCTTCCAGTGTTGGGTACGATCTTTTTTCCAGTTTCCAGGATGCCAGGAATCTTTTTCTGATTGTTCCAGAGTACGATAAGACTAAGGAAAAGCTTCCAGCGTTCGGTGCGGTCTCTCTTCCAGTTTTCAGGATGCCTTGAATCATTTTATGATTATTCCAGAGTACAAAAAGAGTAAATAAATGCAAGAGAGAGAGAGAGAGAGAGAGAGAGAGAGAGAGAGAGAGAGGAGTGAAAAAGGGTGGCTGACGACAGTGTTGGGGTGACTAAAGAAAAACGTACAACGGTAATGCTAAGAGCCTAAAAGTATATCCTCTTATGAAGTGATACACCCTCCCTCCCTTCTTATTCTTTCGCGCTCTTGGTTAGCCTGTGATTCCTTCCCATCCCCCTCCCCTTCCCCTTCCATAATATCCACGCCAATATCCACCACAATCCTCTGGCCAGACAGGCAGACATGGCAGGGGAAGGTCATGG
The DNA here is from genome assembly GCF_040412425.1 of Macrobrachium rosenbergii. Classification (NCBI taxonomy): domain Eukaryota; kingdom Metazoa; phylum Arthropoda; class Malacostraca; order Decapoda; family Palaemonidae; genus Macrobrachium; species Macrobrachium rosenbergii. Next base: position 15,510,454 of record NC_089790.1, read on the forward strand.
GTGTGGATGGGTTATTCGGCTGCGAGAGGGGGGGATGTTGTAGAAGGGGTGGACCCAAGCTTCCCCAAGGGGATGGGGGACTCAATATCGGAAGGAAGCCATTGGCGCGTCGAGTTGGGTTTAATGACGGCTGTACTTGTTTTTGTTTTTGTTTTTTTGTTTCTGCCGAAGCTGTTTATTTGTTTGTTTTTGACGCAGAATTACGGTACGCGAGCACACTTCTTGCCCAGCGTTTGATAATCTCGTTTTGTATTTGCGGGTGGGGAGGTTTTGTAGTTTTGTATTTTTATACCTTATCCGTGTCAGTCATACAGGTTGTTCATCAAGGGAAGGAAGAATGTTTATTGTAAATTGATTGTATTGTTTCAAATGAAAGAATTTTGAACTGAGAATAGTATGACCAGAAAATAGTTAGGTAATGGATACATTAGTAGGTGATAAACTCTGGCCGTCTAAAGATGTGAAAACTGAATGGAAATATCGACAAAAAACTTAATGCAACGATAAAGAGACTCTACTGAAAAAAAAAGCTTGTTTGCAGCAAAATACAAAGTGTCGAACATGAAAGGTCTCCTTTGTGGAACAGAAATATGGCACAGAAAACTAAAGATGTTATGGAACAAAAATGTTGACCAAGAGAGGCATTTGTAGTTGAATAGAAACGTAAATACCACAGAAGAAATTGTTAATGAAATAAAGGAGCCGTATAGCTTAATTAGAATATTAATATTTAAAAGGTATTTTGGCTTAAAATGAATAAATAATGTAAACTTCTGGAAAAAGTGTAAAAATAATGACCTATGAAAAGCGCCAGAGTTACGTTGAAGCAGTACTAAAAATTTCTGGATGCTTCTGGTTTTGAAAATTGTCTACGGTGGGTATTTAAAAAGTTCCCTCAGGTGAAGGTTTCAAGAAAGAAAGAAACAAGTAAAAAATGCGTCGAAGATTCTTCGGCGCAGCCGAGTTTTCTGTACAACCACTACTGCGTATAATCAAGGCCACCGAAAATAGATCTATCTTTCAGCGATCTCGGTATAATGCTGTATGAGCCGCGCCCCACAAAATTTTAACCACGGCCCTGTGGTGGCCTGGCCTATATCGTTGCCAGAAGCACGATTATGGCTAAATTTAACCTTAAATCAAATGAAATCTGCTGAGGCTAGAGGGCTGCAATTTGGCATGTTTGATGATTGGAGGGTTGATGGTTAACATAACAATTTGCAGCCCTCTAGCCTTAGTAGTTTCTAAGATCTGAGGACGGACAGAAAAAGAGCGGTAGAAAAAAGTGTGGACAGAAAAAGTGCGGACGGACAGACAAACAAAGCCATCTCTGTAGTTTTCATTTCGGAAAACTAAAACTGAGGAATTCATCGGGTGGTCTTGATGAACTTCTTAAATTTATCACTAATTTTTAGACTTTGAAAGTTGTCTGTCGTTACTAAGGGATTATAAACACGCCACTCATTTAAAACCTGTCTGGGGATTCTAAAGCACTCCAGTAAAGAGTCTTTGATTTTAAAACCGTCTCCCAGTAACCCACGAGTTGCAACAGACCATTTACAAATTGTGTTCTATGGCGTTCAGTTATCTTGAAAAAATGATTTTGTCCTTAGGTTTTGCAAACCAGTTATTTTTGAAATTCAGTCAGGTATTAAAAAAAACAGTCATGGGGAAACACAACATGATTTTTCGAAGGCAGACGAGTTTTTGTGACAGTAATGAAATCCCACCGCATAATAATTACACTGTTTCAAAGTTTACTGGTTTTTCTTGCGCTTATAGCACTTGTTGAATTCCGTTATATTTTGAGGATGTAACGCGTGCGTCCGCACACACACTCACACATGCATACATATACACACACACACATATATATATATGTATGCATATATATGTGTGTATATTACTTCCTAAAAGGTAGCCTTTTAAAACAGCTCGGAAAGTCTAGTGCATAACTCTTTCGTTTGCAAAGTCACTTAATTATCAACATTCCCCAGATTCCATTGCAAATTGCAAGCCTTTGGTAATAAAATGTCCTTCTGCATTCAGTGAGAGAGAGAGAGAGAGAGAGAGAGAGAGAGAGAGAGAGAGAGAAGGCTCACTACCGTATTGGCGTTGAGATCTCCTTATTCATGCACGTAAGAAATCATTGATTTTTACCTTCAAGTAATTAAATGCTTTGGGATTAAAAACAAAATTTTCTTTTCATTTTATATGTTACGATTTGTGTAGAAAATTGTAATTGAATCTTTTATTTGCGTAAGCTGTTTGTCCTTTGTATTGTCCTTTGCGTTGAATTTGTTTTATGAAAGTGTATATATATGTATATATATATATATATATATATATATATATATATATATATATATATATATATATATATACATGTATATATATGTATGTATATGTGTGCATGTATGTACTGTATCAACGCATACTTGTAGCCCAAGCAAGCACAAGCTCCAGCTAGAACGAGGGCATGAGGAAGAGACGAATGCCCTCAACCAATTAAGAAATAATGATCCCAAAAATGGGCTGTGGAACTCCTCAAACATGATCAATATGAGCGCGCGCGCGCGAGAGAGAGAGAGAGAAGCCTCATTCCACGTACCAAATTAATGGCTGCTCTGGGTAATGCATCATCATCACGTTCGTACTTCTTTCTGCCTTTGAATTTTAATGCTCGTACGACTGAGAGAGGTGATCTGCGGTTGTGCTTAAACGCGTGCACAGATATGTATGTGTGTGTACGTATGTATGTGTGTATGTATGTATGTATACGTGCATGATATATATATATATGTATATGTATATATCTATTATATATATTATATATATATATATATATATATATATATATATATATATATATATATATATATATATATATATATATATATATATATATATATATATATATATAGAGAGAGAGAGAGAGAGAGAGAGAGAGAGAGAGAGAGAGATGCCCTCAACATGAAAGAGAGAGAGAGAGAGAGAGAGAGAGAGAGAGAGAGAGATATGAACGATGCCTTCAGTATGAAATTTGAAATGAGAGATGGACATATGAAGAGGTATATGAGAGAGAGAGAGAGAGAGAGAGAGAGAGAGAGAGAGAGAGAGAGAGAGAGAGAGAGAGAGAGAGAGAGTTGAACGATGCCTTCAGCATGAAAGTTGGATTGGTAAGAGAAAATGAGTGATGAACGTATGAAGAGATGATGTGGAGAGAGAGAGAGAGAGAGAGAGAGAGAGAGAGAGAGAGAGAGAGAGAGAGAGAGAGAGATCAATGCCAAAAGTGCATACGTAACTCTACCAACATATACGCAAAGGTACCCGTATGTGAATATACGCGAAGTGTGTACCCATGCGTGATCGAGAGAGAGAGAGAGAGAGAGAGAGAGAGAGAGAGAGAGAGAGAGAGAGAGAGGTCTCGTACATAACCAGAGAAACTCTCAGGATGGCCTTGTAGACAAAACGGCAAACAGAATGTCCAAATAAAGAAAATGGTGTACGCCTTCTTTCTGCGGAACACGGGTCTGGCTTTATCCTCGAACCCCTTCTGAGTATGTATATGTATATATTGTATACTTGCGTGTGTATGCATATGTATTTATATATGTATGTATATAGTACATATGCATGCATACATGTATATGACTGAGTGTGTGTGTATGTATATATACACATGATTATTTATTCCTATATGTATGTATGCATATACATATATATACAATATATATACATATATATATGTATGTATTATCTGTATGGAATACAGGGACAATAATAAAGAACTGCTAAGCAAATTTAGGAAGCTCTGTATGCAAGCTGAAAGAGGGAAAGGTATTTAACTAATTTCAAGAGTACAATTTGGACAAAAACCTTTATTTATTTGTTTATTTAGGTTTATTTTGAATAACTAAGACATTATTGAGATTTATATAGGGTTTTTATGGAGTTTAACTCTAATATTTGGGTAAAATTCCTACATACTGCGCAGTCCTCAACTAAATTCGTCCTTAGTTTCACTGACCAAACATTGACTACGAGTGGGAACTGGCGTAAGGTCTACGATTCCTGTTGTTTTTGTAGACATTTCTTTTCCTTGTTTTTCGCGTGAAACTGTTGAATGCCTACCACTGCGGATCAGAAGAGAAGTTCGTCTAAAATGTCATCGTTTTGTTGCAGAATCGAACGTTTTTAGATTTCTGGATGTCGTTAGAGTGATGTCTTTTCTCTAATTCCATTATTTTTGGGTATGACAAGGCCCATATATTTGGTGTTTGGTTAGTTACCATTCTTTAAATCATTCAGTTTTACTTTGGAGTCCATTTCGAAAATGCAAACGTTGTAATAACGTAAGTTTGGCACCAGATGAGGGGTTATGTGAGTATATTATCTTTTACGTCAATGGGTGAACTAAGAGAGTCTAGTTTGATGAGGTGGGCTGGTGGGGAGGGGGATGGAAAGGTGTATGGATATGGATATGAAAGGAAGGCATATCATGGCTTTAAGAGAAGGTGGAAGAGGCGTAGACCCTTGAGAACTTTATGACCTGTAAAAAAAAAAAAGATAAAAAAAGTGGAGAGACCCTGCTGAGACGTTATGCGTCCTCTCTCTCTCTCTCTCTCTCTCTCTCTCTCTCTCTCTCTCTCTCTCTCTCTCTCTCTCTCTCTCTCTCTCTCTGTTTATATATCTTGTATTTCTGGGTTGGGACACAAGTACCAGAAACAGGAACTACCTGCGTAAGGTACATTGTTCTTGGCCTTCAAAATACTTTTTTTTATTTCTCTTCTTCATTCCAGTCTCTAATACGGAAGTTGTGTTCTTGTGGTACAACTTGAAAGTATATATATACACACACATAAATACACACACACACACCCAAACACAAACATGCATAAAAAACACATACACAATTACATATATACATACAGTACACACAAATGCATATATATCTACATATAATGCGTTTAAATAGCTGTGTTTTATTATTTTTCTTGGATGTACTATGTCATTCATATGTCCTTTTCACAAGCTGCGTCTAAAATTGGTTCTACTTTTGTCAGAAACTAGACAAATAATGTTACAGTATGATTACGATTTGAATCAACTTCAAAGATAAAAGGCAGAGTTGCTTCACAGGGTTTCTTTGTTTTTAGAAAAATTTGTTTGAGGTTTTTCTCTGTGAGATCTGTCATTCTGAGTCCCTTCATGCCAAATATAGTTTTCACTTAAAAGCCATTTAAAAATTAGTCAAAATCTGGAAATCATCAATTATTAAGAACATGCAGATGAAGTTTTCTGTTGTAATACATCTGCGTATTTTTGTCCTAAGTTATGCACATTTTATTGTTTTAAATGTTTAGAACACACCATTCTAGGGTGTGAGGCTGCAACATCGTTGCTCAGGGCCATTTGGTAAACTCCACACTAGGCGGGGTGGCGGAAATAGTGTTGTTACTTTCTGTGTCTGTACAGGGATGAGAATGTTATACCCACCGGCATAACGTAAGATGGCTCATCTGCCCTTTAAGGGGCTTTTCCTTTCCCAAGGGGTCCACAACCCTTCACTTTGCACTCCCTTGGATTGGAATGCACTATAACTGAACCCCAAACCATTGACAAACTTCCAAGGGCAAGAATGTCCTGCAGCTTACTGTACCAGTGAGGTTTGGTGTTGAGGTTCGGCCTTGAGGTTTGGCATAGTTTACGCATGAGGGTTCGATGTGTTGCTGGTGAGGTTTCTGTGTAGGTGTGTGGCAGTGGCTGGTGTTGTAGAAGTCATCTTGTGAGAGTTTTCTGCACAGGGGGAGTTACATCTGCGGCTCACCTGGTTGAGTACGAATGTGGCATTGCTCATTGTCCCATCTTTTCATAGGTATCAACCCCTGCTGGGTAAGGGAGAAATGGGATAATTCTGAAATATATATATATATATATATATATATATATATATATATATATATATATATATATATATATATATATATATATATTTATATATATATATGTATATATATTTATATATGTATATACAGTATATATATATATACTATACAGTTTGTATATACATATGTCGTATTTTTCAAACCCAAGAAACATCTGCTCCTGTTTTCCCGAAGTCGTATAACGCTTTACAAGTCTCTCTCTCTCTCTCTCTCTCTCTCTCTCTCTCTCTCTCTCTCTCTCTCTCTCTCTCTCTAGTGCCATTTGTTCCACTTTTTATTTGAATTTGGCGAGGGTGATGACCCCCCGAGTTATATCGTCTATTTCACGGTGGTTTAATGGCAAAAGGGGATTTTCTTGGCGTTGGGCGTTCGGAGTGTGGCGGCGGCATGTGTTTGTTTACTACGAGTGTGGTCCAACCCTTGATTTCCAGGAAGGCGAGAGAGTGCGCCGAGGAGGGTGGGTGGTGAGTATACCTTCCCATGGGGGGAGGGGGGAAAGGAGAGGCCCTAGGAGTAGGAAGGACTAAGGACGGAAGAAGAAGAAGAAGGAGGAGGAGGAGGAGGATGATTAGAAGGCTTTGGTTGGAAGATGAAAGTGGTAGGATTCTGTTCCCAGAGAAGAAAGATTCTTCGAGGCTTTCAAATTCATCCATCGACAGTTGTTCGGCCGAAGAATGGTTCGACATACAGGTGTGCGCACAGGTGGGTGACGTGACGACGCGACTCCTCTGCGGTTACCTGTCGTACACGTGTTCTCTTCCCCAGAGGGGCGGCGATGTGCGTGTGACGCAGCAGCAGCCACCTGTTGCGTTAGTTGACAAACGTTTCGAGGTGTTTGTGTCTGAGGTCCCGGGATTCTGGAGTCGATCTTCTCATCGATTTATCTACTTTCTTTTTCCCTTCTTCTTCTTCTTCTTCTTCTTCTTCTTCTTCTTCTTCTTCTTCTTCTTCTTCTTCTGCGTATGTCATCTTTAGCCAGATATTTATTTACAGTATTCGTCTTCTTGCCGTTTTGCCGTTGCGTCTGCAACGGCCAAGACTCTGTTGGGCCTTCAAGAAATACTTTTTTTTATTTATTTATCCTCTTCTTCTTCTTCTT
>NC_089790.1:15527500-15540000 GCF_040412425.1 Macrobrachium rosenbergii
TATTGTAAGTCACAGAATCCCAATCACGATTCCTCCTTCTCCGAAACCAACTAAGTTAGAATCTAAACAATATTTCATTTCTCCATTTCTTGATAACTGGATCAAAGACGCTTGCTATCAAAGCTTTCTCTTTTATAGTCTTTATTTAAGACCAGGCAGTCTTTGAGTTATTAATATGATTATTATTATTATTATTATTTTGACTGCTGCAGCTACAAATTAATTGAAATAGCTGTAGAATCCCTCGGGAGATATTGCCAACTAACTCAGATATCGTACTAGAAGCCAAGCATTTCTAACTAAGACATGCCACTTCGGTGTTTACTTGTAATCAAGATGGCGACTTATGGGTAGTGCCATATCTCCCCTGACAGGTGCTACCATCTCGTGGTTGGAAGAGTAGTTTCGTAGTCTCTCTATTGATAGCCATGAGTTTTGGTCAGTTTTAGCATCTAATCTGATTCATATGCTATATTTAAAAGTTGTTTGAGAAGACAAAATAAGTGAAAAAAATCCCATTTTATTCAACCTGCGAGCATATTTATTGTATAATTATTTGAATTCTTATAACTGGTTGGCTGTATTTGAATGTTTCAAAATGTCTGAATTTTAGCTGAAAAACATTTTCTATTTTCTCCTGTTTTTTTGTTTTGTTTGTTTGTTTGCATAAACACATCAATAAAATGTTTATTAATATAATAAGTTTATGTGTGTACACTGACATACAATATATATATATATATATATATATATATATATATATAACTTAAAATCCCTGAATCATATCCATCTATAGGAAGTGGTAAGTGAAATTGTCGCTCATAAAAGAGAATATAAAAATAATGGATGTCACCGAATGGCGCCATTGGGCCTTCAAATGACAGTAATCAGTGGTGCAATGTCGTCCTTTCGTCGTGGTTGATTGAGTGAGAGTCTACGTTAGTTATCCCTCTCTGTTACGTGGACTTGAAAGAAAACGCGATGCACATTGGAACGTCCTGCTTATCAAGTTTAAATACTTGAGAACTGAACACAGTATGCCGTGGATTTGTCATAATTTTGATATTATGGAGACATATCTTTATATCCAGCTTACAGGGTCATAGGAATACACGAAGAGCTTAAATACTTGTGAATAAAAATAATATTAAATTTATTAATTTAATACTATTGATTTCAGTTATTTTGATATATTTACATTTCTCTATATCCACCTTACAGGGTGATAGGAATACACGAACGAATTAGAAGGATTTTATCATTCTGAAGGAAAAACTGAATCCGATATTCAGCAAAATGAAGTATCAGGCTCCCAGGACTCCCGTTAGGGAGGATGTTTGCAAACTCTGGTTTTATTTAGCAACATATTTATATCTCGCCGATATAAAGGTAGCGTTGTTGAAGTTTGTCTGTCAGAACGCGACAACAATGTACTCTTTTTACTCTCTTTTATTCTTTGCATTGTCATGTCACAATATATTTATCCTACGCACCTCGTTCGTCCATCCTTTTTTTTTTTTATTCTTCGTGTTGTTTATTACTTGGTCTGATTCTTCTTCTTCTTTGTTTATTGATTCGTTGCTACTCTGTTTCCCTGGATTACGATCAATGTTTGCATTCCATTGGTGTCTATTTCCCCTAAGGTTGCGTTCCTTTAGTCTCTTTCCCCCAAAGTTGCGTTCCATTAGTCTCTTTCCCTCCAAGGTTACGTTCCATTAGTCTCTCTTTCCCCCAAGGTTGCGTTCCATTAGTCTCTCTTTCCCCCCGAGGTTGCGATCCATTAGCCTCTCTTTCCCCCAAGGTTGCGTTCCATTAGTCTCTCACCCCCGGGCGCGTTCATTTCTATCCACGACCCCAATGTAACCTCCCTCCCTTGTAGCCGTGACCTTACTACTGACCGTCCGAGTTTCTTAAAATAGACGTTTCTTACTATACTTATCTCTCCTATGGTGGGGTTGGGTGGGGCGGGGTTGGGTTGGGATTCGGGTTGGGTTGGGTTAGGTGGGGTTGCTGGTTTGTCACCTAGGAGGTGGATTGCATACGTTTGTTCAGTGGTGAATTTTGTTTGTAGCTTATTATGTTCATACGTTTGTACACACACATGCTGTTCAGTATGTATTCAGTAGTATTTTGATGCGTAATATGCATCCACGAGTGAGTCTCTCTCTCTCTCTCTCTCTCTCTCTCTCTCTCTCTCTCTCTCTCTCTCTCTCTCTCTCTCTCTCTCTCTGTTGCAGGAAAGTCTCATGGATATGCTGGGTTATATGTATCCGCAAGTGACTCTCTCTCTCTCTCTCTCTCTCTCTCTCTCTCTCTCTCTCTCTCTCTGTAGCAGGAAAGTCTGTCATGGATATGTTGGGTTATATGTATCCGCGAGTGACTCTCTCTCTCTCTCTCTCTCTCTCTCTCTCTCTCTCTCTCTCTCTCTCTCTCTCTCTCTCTGTAGCAGGAAAGTCATGCTCGATCTGAACTCAGAAACTCATTCCCTCACACCAAAACATTATTGCAGTATTCCATATTTATCAGCCGAGCTCAGCAATCTCGCCAGTCATCGGAAATACCTTCAATCAGCTTCTATCCCTCCTGTAACTTATCTATTTCCTCTAGGACTCTTTTTCCTCCCCTCCCGCCCTTCTGTTCCCGCATTCGCACCCCGGAAAACAGCTGGAAGGAGAGTCCTGTTTGAATTAGCGGCGCTGGCAACACACCCGCCTGGGCTAAATAAGGACTTCAAGAGAAATAACATCTGGAACTCTGTGACATCGGAGCCTTATGTGGACAAGAAAAACACGGCTTTTAGACTCGACTCCGCCACCTGCAGGCTATGGAACTAAATTCTCGTCTTGGATTCGTGCGTGTCTCAATACATTTTCGTGTGCTTGTGTTAGTGTGTGTGGATGTACAGTATGTTTGTGTGTACACATACACACGTACATACGCGCGCGCGCGCGCAAAAACACTTGGCATTGAGTCGTTTCTTTTTAAATATTTCCTGTGGTTGCGGCTGGTAATCGGATCGCGTGCATGAATGTGATTTTTAAACATGTATATATGTGTATAGATATACACACACATGTATATAGATAGAGAGAGAGAGAGAGAGAGAGAGAGATCATCAATGACTTAACAGTCAAAAGGTGACTGTGGCAATAATCACCGTTATGCAGCTTATTATTTAGTGTTTTAATCCTGTGGGGGCAACCCCTTCCCTTCCCCCCTTCACTCATTAGAGGAACCGGCTTAATATTTCAACCCCCCCCACCCCGCCCCCGAAAAAAATGAATTCATTGGCACAAACAACTGTGACAGACGTGTCTCTCAAGACACCGAATCTGGAATGTCGGAATTCCATTACGTAAGAATGATAAGAATGTCCGCTTATCTCGTCGACTGGAACTCATCCGTGGCATATTTAGCCCTCCGTTGGCCCACCGCCAATTGCTAGTAGCATGGAGAGAGAGAGAGAGACAGAGAGAGAGAGAGAGAGAGAGATGGGAGGGGGTAGCTAATCGGCCTGGAATCGCATCGTGCAACGCCGACCGCATTGGAGGGACCTGCATCTCTCTCTCTCTCTCTCTCTCTCTCTCTCTCTCTCTCTCTCTCTCTCTCTCACTACCGTTTAATTGCTGTATGAGCTTCGTGGGTACTCTTCAGGAAAAATGTCCCGTTAATAGCGAGGCGTAAAGAGTGTTGTTTGTTTCGTTTGTTTGTTTGTTATTTAGGTAGTAGAGAAAGAATATATATATATATATATATATATATATATATATATATATATATATATATAGATAGATAGATAGATAGATATGCTGTGTGTATATATATATGTATATATATATATATATTTATATATGCATATATATATGTATTTATAAACGCATATATGTATAAGTATATATGTACATGTGTATACATACATACATACATATTATCTCTCTATATATATGTATATATCTTTTATTCACACACACACACGCACACAGACACACACACACACACACACACACACACACAAAAGCAGTAACTTACATTCCTTGATTTTCCACGGGCCGGTTTCGACATTCTGATAAAAGTAACTTCATCACCAGGATTGCTGTTACAGTTTTCCAACGTCCTTCCGATGTTTTCTTTCGAAAACACCGGAAGTGACGTCCGCCGCCGGCGTTCGTTTAAGTGGAAATTGGCTTAATCTGTGTTTTGTTTTCGATGTCTCCTTTGATCGGCTGTTTACAAAACGGATGCGGCCGCAGGTCTGTTTTGTCCCGAAATGTTTTTCGTCAGTGGCAGCGCTGGGTCGAATGAATTGGTATTTAAACCTCTTTTATATTTGTTTGTTTACCTTATGATGATTTTGGCTCTTGTTGTTCAATCCTGCATAAATTTTTTTTTTTTTTTTTTAGTTGTGTTGTCCACCTATTAGTATTATTTATTTTTCGTTTAGAATCTACTCCTAATGTTTTAAGTGTTTTTATTGTTTCTGATGTTGTAACTGATATATATGTATACATACATACTCGTACATACATACCTATATATATATATATATATGTATATATAACATACATATATACATGCATATATATATCTATATTTATTACATTTATATATAAATATTATATTTATATATATATATATATATATATATATATATATATATGTATAAATGTACATATGTATAAATATATATAAAGGCAAAGAAAAAGTGTAGTTACACTCCAAAGGGAGGTATAGAACAACTCTTGATAAAAAGAAGCAACATAAAACATGGCCAAAAATGAGGACAGGGAGAAACTCCCAAAGCTTGGGAGTGAGTGAGTTCATGTGGGAAGGGGTTGGCTGAATGGTGTAACGGACCTGTCAGTTGAAATAGCCCTTATGGAAGATGTCCAGAGAGGATATTCATAAATAATTGTTTGAATATTAAACCAAAATTTTGGTGAATCATAATTCACCACTGGATCAAGGGGAGATCTGAAACATGTGACAAACATGTCTTAAATACTTGTCGGTAACTTTCTTACACACATGTCATAAACAAATTGAAAACAAGACAACGACCTAAAGTGGAGAACGAATGCCTGGCAAATGCCAGATAGCCTCATGCAGCACCAGGTTAGGACTACCAGTGAGCCGTTGACTTGTATTCAACATGTATGTCATATGTTTGCAGCAAGTTGATGACATGTGCATGTGACGCATTTTGCTGCAGTGTGGACGCACCCGTGTACATTCGTATCTGCAGATCATTGGAACTTTAGATTGCAAGTTACTTCAGAATCTGGTGAAGAAATCGCTTGTCACAGTGCAAGGTAACAAAATCGTTAATGTATTGTTTACCTAGGCACAAGAATCATTGCGTGGGAGACATCGATGTCTTTCCTTTGCTCTTGTTCGGTGTCTTTGTTTTATCGGTGTCTGATGTTCCGAATAATTTTATTAAGGATAAAAGTCCACACACACTGCATTTTGATGGAGGGAATAATTGCATAAAACATTGCATAATATGCATACTGAAGTGTGTGATATTTAGGTAAACCACTGAGGTCCCAGCGCACTACCCAGCGGAACGCCTGAGAAAATTTGAAGGATAAACATGAATAGGAAAAGACGTGCAGGGGAGAATGCTGTTGATTTAGCCGGACCGAGGAGTTGGCGAAAGACCAGAGCCTGACATTAACAGTAGAGAGAACAGTGACTGCAATTAATAGTAGAAAGAACAGTGACTGCCTTTAACGGTAGAGAGAATAGTGACTGTCATTAACAGTAGAAAGGAAGTAACTGAATAGAATTACTCGAAGTCCTGCAGAGAGACGATGATCTGTTCATGAACGTCAGTTATGAAAATAGTTTTCAGAAATATGAAAGAATGAACTTTGATCATTATAAATACAAATCTAAGTTTTTTATCGTTGGATTCAGCATGATGTATTTCTGGCATTGGATTTCTGATGTCTTTCATCAAATACTAATTGGAACGACTGCCTATATTCTCGGGAGGAAGCTCTCTCTCTCTCTCTCTCTCTCTCTCTCTCTCAAAAACTCTGTATAAGGCCGTGCCTGAGCAAAACAATCCCAAACGGTGCCTGCAACTTAACGCCCATCGTCGCCCTCCGTCAGAAAACCCGAAAAAATTCCGAGACGTCATTTCGCCTATTGTTCCTGACGTAGGTCTTCGTCTCTCCCCTAAGACAGTCTCCCGAAAACCTCTTGGCCAGACTCTGCCGAAACCTGGTTTCGTTAACTAGAGGTTTGGGAAGAGCCTGGGCGTGTCCGGGTGCCACCCACCGGACTCGGGCGCGGGACTTCGGACCCTGGCGGTCCTCTCGCTAAGAATGGTTGTCCCGTGCGCTGGTTGGCACGTGTGATAAGGTCCATAATAGCTGGATTTTCACCATTTTCCCGGGGTTCCCTGGTCGGCCGGTGGAAGAGGGATGGGGTTAGAGTGGAAGAAGAAAGAAGAAGAAGAAGAAGAAGAAGAAGAAGAAGAAGAAGAAGAAGAAGAAGGCGGTCTGCTTAAATCGAGCAGTCTGACCCCTGTCGTGACCTGACCTTGTAAGGATTACTACTTGGGGTGGGTGAATATATATATATATATATATATATATATATATATATATATATATATATATATATATATATATATTATATATATATATCCTAGGCTTGTCCTAGGCATTGTCCATATATATATATATATATATATATATATATATATATATATATATATATATATATATATATATATATATATATATATATGTAATGTTTTAATTCTTGATGAAATCAATTAATAGAACCGATTTTATCATTGATTTAGCTTTGTCCACTAAGCTTTATATTATATAGGAAGTGTATTAAGCGTATACGATTGTTTTTAGTTAAAGTGAGAACAGACGTGCTATCCATGTACATTAAATAGGTGGCTTCTGTCTTTGTAGATAGTATACATAAGCACACACATAAACACAAATATATATATATATATATATATATATATATATATATATATATATATATATATATATATATACATATATATACACACATATACATATACAAATATACAATAATACATACATACATACATACATACATATATATATGTATATATACATGTACAGTATATATGTTATATGTGAGCGTATGTATGTATTACTACAAAGTTTACAATACATTATGCAGATATGCTTAAGTGCCGAAATGTCTGGACTGAAATGTTCGGACAAGAACATCCCCACCTTTTATCTTTATTATTTGCCCATTTCAAAAATACCCCAGCATTATCTTTATACTCGAATCTCGACTTTTAGGACAGTAACGATCAAGGAAGGAAAAGGTTCTTTTCCTTCATTTTTCTGCCTTTCCCAGATTCGCTCTTGACGTAAGAAAGTGAGTGGAGTTGGTCTGTGAATCTTCGCTTAGCGGCAAAGAATGGTTAATGTTATTTGATTCTTAAGAATAGCATACGGTTGTGAAAGAGTGATTTGATAACCTGAGTAATATATGAATAACCCCCCCCGATACTTCTTATACTGTTTAGAAATGTTTTTCATATGAACTGATTATTAAATCTCCCTCCCCACATTTTCGCAGTAACGCGGCAAGTGGACAGTATCTTTGAATATACAGCAGTTCCCTAAACTGTATATGAAACAGTTCACTAAACTGTACTATATTTAAGAGGTGCCTATACTGTATGGAATAGTTGCCAAAACTGTTTATAACAGTTGTGTATATAAAGCAGTTCCCTATACTGTACATAACAGTTGCTTAAACTTTATATAACAGTTCACTAAACTGCATATAACAGTTGCTTAGACTTTATAGAAAAGTTCACTATACTGTATATAAGAGGTGTATATATAAAGCGGTTCCCATAAACTATGTATAAAAGTTGCCCAAACTGTTTATAACAATTTGTATGTAAAGCAATTCCTTAAACTGTTTATAACAGTTCAGTAGATAAAGCAATTCCCTAAACTATACACAACAGTTGCCCAAACTATATATATAAAGCAGTTCCATAAACTGTTTATAACAGTTCCCTAAATTGTCTATGCCAGTTCCCCAAACTGTGGAAATGACCTGAGTTTGTCTCGTACGTACACTGGTCAGTTTGAGGACTGTGTAGACAGTACGTAACAGTTGTCAGCGGTACGAATTTCTGGCGCCGTGCCATAAAATGCAATGTTTGCAAAGTACGTCACACAGCCCCACACACGGTAGCACCCTTCGCTTCTCTCTCTCTCTCTCTCTCTCTCTCTCTCTCTCTCTCTCTCTCTCTCTCTCTCTCTCTGTATAATGTGGCGACGCCCCTCGCTCTCAGGACGATCCACCTGAAGGACTCTTTCTGGTCCTTAGTGAGTGCAGCGATATTTTTATTCATGCCCAGGTTTTGCGAGCGTTTTCGCGTGTTGTTTGTGATATACAGTATATATACATGTATATGTATGCATGTATATATGTATACATATTTAAATATATTTATACACACATATATATATATATATATATATATATATATATATATATATATATATATATATATATATATATATAATATATATATATATGTATGTATGTATTGTAGAGGCACTGTAGTTTGGGAAATGCCTCTGTGTAGTGTATGTATGTGTATATATGTATACACACACACACTACGCTAAAGCATCGTTCGATTCTCCGACCGGCCAATGAAGAGTTAGAGGAATTTATTTCTGGTGATAGAAATTCATTTCTCGTTATAATGTGGTTCGGATTGCACAGTAAGCTGTAGGTCCCGTTGCTAGATAACCAGTTGGTTCTTAACCACATAAAATAAATCTAATCCTTCGGACCAGCCCTAGGAGAGCTGTTAATCAGCTCAGTGGTCTGGTTAAACTAAGGTATACTTAACTTTTTTCGTACTACAGTGCCTCTACAAAATAAACAGTGTTACATTCATTAAATTTTGCAACTGTTAATGATTTTCACAACATCAGGCGCCTCATTTGCTTAAACAGAATGTTGATCAACAGTACGTCGAATCCCGTACACTCAGTGCGCCTTTCCTATCGTGCTTGCACTCTCTCGCCTCCTAGCTGGTAAGAAATATCTCAAGTGTCTTCCATTCTCACGCCATGTCCACTTCATCTGTAGAGCATTGGGTAGGTTTTATTCCCTTTTTTCCTTATACACACATACTGAGTTTGTATATATATATATATATATGTATATATATAATATATATACTGTATATATGTAATATATACATGTGCAAATATACATAGATAGTTACAGATATCTGTGCGTATTCTGTTTGTGGGAATGTAGATGTAATATTTTTATTTTTTGTATCCGTCAAATCATTTGTTCCTGAAATGTCTGGTGGAAACGGACTCCCCATTTCCGACTTATCTTTTGGGTGCTCTCGCCTAAGTGTCCCTCCCCCCTTCCCTCTCCTCCGCCATTCCCAATTCATCCTCATCTGATGGTACCAGAGGCACTGGTAATGTTTCTCCTTCTTTATTTATTTATTTATTTTTTTTTTTTGTAATGTTCCTCCCACTATTTCTTAATACTTCTTCAGCTACTGATGCTCATAAGTCGAAAACCTAAATGTATGTTAAGGGGCTCTGTGTACAGTCTTCATTCAAGAGTGCCTGTATGCTGTCTCCATTTAAGAGTGCATGTAAACAGTCTTCATTCAAGAGTGCCTGTATAAAACAGCCTTCATTTAAAAGTCTTCATCTCCAAAGCCGTTCTTTCCCAGACCGGTCTGGGCTGCATGGCTGTGTTAACTGCAGTACCCGTAATCTCTTTTATTGCAGGCGAATATTCTTCCGTCTTGCTTGCTAGCTCTCCAAACCCCCCCCTCCCTTCCTCCCCTTCCCCTCCCCCCTCCCCATAGACGTCCTCTATCCACTAGGAGATAACTGTTGGCACACGAGACAAAATGATTGCCTTTGGGTGCCAAAAGGGAGAGGCCAGATCTTGACAAGCCATTTGGCTGAAAACGGCATTTTGCTCACCTAGTTTTTAAATTATTTTAGTCCCCGTTAATATTTCATACTTTTTAATTCCGTCTGCCGATCTCTTGTGCTTCCAGTTGCCTCTCTCTCTCTCTCTCTCTCTCTCTCTCTCTCTCTCTCTCTCTCTCTCTCTCTCTCTCTCTCAAACTAGAGCTTTAGAAATGGCTCATCTCTCTATCTCTCTCTCGTGAAAACTAGAAATTGGGTATCTCTCCTACTCTCTCTCCATCTTTCTCTCTTGAAAACTGGATATTCTCTCTCTCTCTCTCTCTCTCTCTCTCTCTCTCTCTCTCTCTCTCTCTCTCTCTCTCTCTCTCTCTCCCCCGCCCACGCCTTCGTAAAGTGGATTATGGAAGTTCGAAGACAAGAGAGGGGGACGTCTTAACGCACAGTTCATGGTCATCGTTGTCAAGGAAGTTTTAGTGAGAGAGAGAGAGAGAGAGAGAGAGAGAGAGAGAGAGAGAGAGAGAGAGAGAGAGAGAGAGAGAGGGAGGAGGATAGGTTTTAAGGGTCCGGATAGGGACGTTGTCTTTCAGTAGCTCGCTTGCCAAGGGATGCAAGAGAGAAGAAGACTTTGAGAGTTGCTTGTCAGACCATCCCAACCCACTCTCTCTCTCTCTCTCTCTCTCTCTCTCTCTCTCTCTCTCTCTCTCTCTCTCTCTTTCTCTCTCTCTCGGTGGCATTCCTCCTCCTCCTCCCGCTTTTCCTTTCGGTGTGAGTGCCAGGGAAGGAGGAGGAGGAGGGAGGAGGAGGAGGAGGAGGAGGAGGAGGAGGCGGTGGGAGCTGTCATTTAGGTATATGCCTTCCTAGCAGCTTTCGCCACTGACCAGTAGAGCCTCCTCCACTCTCTCTCTCTCTCTCTCTCTCTCTCTCTCTCTCTCTCTCTCTCTCTCTCTCTCTCTAACTAGAACTCTAGAAATGGGACATCCCCCCCTCTCTCTCTCTCTCTCTTGAAAACTAGAAATTCTCTCTCTCTCTCTCTCTCTCTCTCTCTCTCTCTCTCTCTGTAGGAACTCTAGAAATGGGACATCCCTCTATCTCTCTCTCTTGAAAACTCGAAATTGGGTCTCTCTCTCTCTCTCTCTTGAAAGCTAGAAATTCTCTCTCTCTCTCTCTCTCTCTCTCTCTCTCTCTCTCTCTCTCTCTCTCTCTCTCTCTCTCTCTCTCTTTCCAGAGAGTACCGCTACCGAACTACCTGTCCACTTTTGAAAGTTACGGGTTGTAATCATTGTTAATTTATGTCGCACGATTTGATTTGGTTAACGACGTAATGATGTCTCTAATTATTTATGCAAATTAGGATGCATAAATAATGAAGTAATTAAAAAGGGAGATCTGCTTCGCTTTTAATTTTTGCTTATTTGTTAGAGATGTTTGCGTATACGCTTGTGAGGGACGTCTGCGTACATGTTCGAGTAAACATTTGGTAGGGATGTTTGCGTAAACGTTTGTTAGGGATGTTTACGCAAACGTTTGTAAGGATTGTTTACGTAAACGTCTGCGTAAACATTTGTCAGGAATTTTTTCGTAAATGCCTGCCAGGAACGTTTGCGTAAACGTTATTAGACAAGTTATCCCGATCCCATTCATTTATTTTCATTTCGGAGGCGCCACGGCCGCCAGACACGCGGACTCGCAAACACACACACACAGAGTGACCCACCCTCTCTCTCTCTCTCTCTCTCTCTCTCTCTCTCTCTCTCTCTCTCTCTCTCTCTCTCTCTCTCTCTCCGGAGCGTCACTGCGTTTTAAGGAGCATGATGAATGATGGAAACGGAATCGATTGTTTTCAAAGGACTCGCGAGATACAGTCTCAGACTTTTGGAAAGTCAGTCTTCGTAACTGTGAGGGGCGTTCCTTGCGTATTTTTTGTTTTAACTTTCGTTTGTCCGTATGTATAAATACGTGTGTTTGTGTATATTTGTGTATGTATAGTCGTTAGCTAAACACTGACGTAAGTATTTGTAAAGAACTACGCAGATGAAATTGAAAAAAAAAATGGTTTTATTTTTTTATGGCGATCTTACGTGTTATTTTTTTTCTGTTCGTATATACGTATGTATAAACACGTGTGTGTATGTGTGTGTGTGTATCCGTGTATGTTTGTAAGATTGTTAGCTAGACAGTAACGTAATATCTGTTATATTTGTAAAAAGAACTACACAGATAAAATCTGTAAAAGTATTTCTCCTTTGTTATTCGTTTTCACATTTTAGAAACGACGGGTCCATTTGAGGAATTACTTTTGTTTTCCCGTGCGGTTTTTTTTAAAAGTTGTATGATATGAAATACCGTGAGTCAGAACAGTAAAACCATGTTAAAAAAAATATTATAAATAATCCAAGTAAGTTGCTGCCACCAAGTTGGCCTCCAGCCAGCACGAAGGTGTTTTTATTTATTTTTTTTTTTATGCCACTAAGCGGTCCTTATTCGTGACACTTGCCCAAATTAGGGGTGGCCCAGTAAGGTAAAGAGTTGAATTTAAAAGGG
>NC_089790.1:15545000-15557500 GCF_040412425.1 Macrobrachium rosenbergii
GCAGATAGTTAAAAAGACCTTTAATTTATTTTTTCCTAAACTTTGTGTTTCAGTCATTTGAATGAGGCTTTATAAGAGAGAGAGAGAGAGAGAGAGAGAGAGAGAGAGAGAGAGAGAGAGAGAGAGAGAGAGGTATTTCATATGATTAAAAAAGAAAGGTATATAGTAAAACACGCGTGACAAGAATATTTTACACGATGCATTTTTTCCCAGTGTCATTACATAGGCAAAACTACCCAGGGGGATTATTTTAACTAATTCTGTTAAAAATATTCCCCTGACTATTTACGAATCGTACTATCAAAAAGATCCCTTTGACTATTTACGAAATCAAAGGACAATCAAAAGGACAATTAGGATAATTGCGGGAGATTATTTTAATAACTTATACTATCAGAAATATTTCTTTGATTATTTACGAAGTCAAAGGATAAATTAGGATAATTTTTGGAGATTATCTTAATAGTTTATACTGTCAAAAATATTCCTTTGACATTTACGGAGCCAAAGGTTAATCAGGATAATTGCAGGAGATTATCTGAATAACTTATACTTATACTATTAGAAAGATCCCTTTGACTATTTATGAAATCAAAGGACAGTCAAGGGACAATTAGGATAATTGCAGGATATTATTTTAATAACTAATGCTATCAGAA
The DNA here is from genome assembly GCF_040412425.1 of Macrobrachium rosenbergii. NCBI lineage: Eukaryota > Metazoa > Arthropoda > Malacostraca > Decapoda > Palaemonidae > Macrobrachium > Macrobrachium rosenbergii. The sequence goes on from NC_089790.1 coordinate 15,545,660, forward strand.
ATATTCCTTTGATTATTTACGAAGCCAAAGGATAATTCGGATAATTGCAGGAGATTATTTTAATAAGTTATTCTGTCATAAAGATTCCTTTGACTATTTGGGGAGCCAAAGGTTAACCAGGATAATTGCAGGAGATTATTTGAATAACTTATACTATCAGAAAGATTCCTTTGACTATTTACAAAGCCAAAGGATAATAAGGATAATTGCAGGAGACTATTTGAATAACTTTTACTATCATAAAGATTCCTTTGACTATTTACGAAGCCAAAGGATAATCAGGAAAGTTGCAGGAGCTTATTTGAATAACTTTTGCTACCATAAAGATTCCTTTGACTATTTACGAAGCCAAAGGCTAATCAGGATAGTTGCAGGAGATTATTTGAATAACTTATACTATCAGAAAGATTCCTTTGACTATTTACGAAGCCAAAGGATAATCAGGATAATTGCAGGAGATTATTTGAATAACTTATACTGTCAGAAAGATTCCTTTGACTATTTACGAAGCCAAAGGATAATCAGGATAATTGCAGGAGATTATTTGAATAACTTATACTGTCAGAAAGATTCCTTTGACTATTTACGAAGCCAAAGGCTGATTGACAACAGGCATAAGTTAGTCTTCAATCCAGTGTGCAGATCCGGGCACACAAAGTGGCTGCAATTTGAGACTGCACTCCGTTGTTGTTGCACGCGAATTCCTTAAGTTTACTCAGCAACAATACGACCGCAAAGAGAGAGAGAGAGAGAGAGAGAGAGAGAGAGAGAGAGAGAGAGAGAGAGAGAGAGAATCTTAACCGCTTGGAACTTGAAATAATCACGAGGAATATAATGCGTGTTCAATCGTATGTTAAGGACAGAGAGAGAGAGAGAGAGAGAGAGAGAGAGAGAGAGAGAGAGAGAGAGAATCTTAACCGCTTGGAACTTGAAATAATCACGAGGAATATAATGCGTGTTCAATCGTATGTTAAGGACAGAGAGAGAGAGAGAGAGAGAGAGAGAGAGAGAGAGAGAGAGAGAGAGAGAGAGAAGAGAGAATCTTAATCTCTAGAGGAAAACGGAGTGGAACTTGAAATTATCACGAGGAATATAATGCGTGTTCAATCGTATGTTAAGGACAGAGAGAGAGAGAGATCTTAATCGTCAGAAGAAAAATGAGTGGAACTTGAAATCTTCACGAGGAATAAAACTTTCCCGAGATAATTAGCGTTCAGTCGCATTTCAGATCGCTGTTCTTTTGTTTTTTCTTTCTTCTCCTTATTCTTCTTCTTTTTCTCCTCCCCCACAGTATTGGGGAAGGGGGTGGGGAAAGGTGGAAGGGGCGGAGGGGGAAGGAGAGACTTGAGGACTGTCGTATGTTCTTATCCTGAGTAAGAGGCCTGTTTAGTGGGGCCAGTTAAGGCTTAGCGAATGCTGGTAATAAATTTTTATGTCTAGTTTGAGAGAGAGAGAGAGAGAGAGAGAGAGAGAGAGAGAGAGAGAGAGAGAGAGAGAGGCCCTATTTCTATATTTCCAGTTTGTGTGTGTGTGTGTGTGAGAGAGAGAGAGAGAGTGTGAGAGAGAGAGAGAGAGAGAGAGAGAGAGATGCCCCATTTCTATATTTCCAGTTTGTGTGTGTGAGAGAGAGAGAGAGAGAGAGAGAGAGATTACAAAAACTGACTGGGTATACCACGCGAGACAAATTGAGGAAACGTGTAAAAAATTATTGTTTGCTTAGCTCCACGTTTGAATACAGAATTGATTACTGAATTGATTACAGAATGACGCAATAAAGATAAAAAAAAACAAGTCTGACGGTAAAACGAATCCTATATAACCTCTGGTGGAGGATCATTCCGACGGGAAGGACGCCAAAAGCAAAAACGACCTCGCGTCTGTCTGGTTGGACAAAAAGCGTAACAATGCCTTGTCTCGTAGGACACCACCCATCGCCTGCCCCTCCCTCCCCTCCCCTCCTCCCCCCCCTCCTCCTCCTCCTCCTCCTCCTCCTCCTCCTCCTCCTCCTCCTCCTCCTCCTCCTCCTCCTCCTCCTCCTCCTCCTCGTCATCAAAATCTGAATCATAAATATATAGCCAAGATTTCCAGGGGTCAGGTCAGTGTGACTTCGATGCTCTCTGAAGGGAATGATAAATGTGAATGCCCCCCACCACTCTCTCTCTCTCTCTCTCTCTCTCTCTCTCTCTCTCTCTCTCTCTCTCTCTCAAATTAGAAATCTACAAATGGGACATGTCTCTCTCTCTCTCTCTCTCTCTCTCTCTCTCTCTCTCTCTCTCTCTCTCTCTCTTCCATTATTTATATATATATATATATATATATATATATATATATATATATATACATATATATATATATATATATATATATATATATATATATATATATATATATACTAAGTAGAAAAAGAACTCGATCATAATTTTTTCTTTTTCAAAGGATTAAATTTCGTCTGGATCGATACTTCACGTGACTCGCTTTCACTTTCCACCAGTTAATTTAAGAAAAAAATAAAAAAGAAGAAGTAAAAAAATAAAAAAGAGGATATTAAAAAAAAGAAGACATAGCTGTGGATTTATCCAGGCCAATCGTAAATAATCTCCGACGGTTTGATTAGTTGCGGCCGAGATTGGTTACCCATGAAGGATTGGGGTCCATGAGTTTTACCAGAGGACACTCTCTCTCTCTCTCTCTCTCTCTCTCTCTCTCTCTCTCTCTCTCTCTCTCTCTCTCTCTCTCTCTCTCTCAGAATGTATTTTGTCCTTATCAACGAAGATGATCTTATTCTTATTTCTCTCTCTCTCTTAGAGAATATATTTTTTCTTTCCTTATTATCAACGAAGATTATCTTATTCTCTCTCTCTCTCTCTCTCTCTCTCTCTCTCTCTCTCTCTCTCTCTCTCTCTCTCTCTCTCTCTTACTAGAATTCTAGAAATGGGGCATCCCTATCTCTCTCTCACTTTTTGAAACTAGAAATTGCCCTCTCTCTCTCTCTCTCTCTCTCTCTCTCTCTCTCTCAAACGGAGAGGACAACCAGCCAGCCAGAAAACTCCTCTCTCTCTCTCTCTCTCTCTCTCTCTCTCTTTATAGAAAAACTCAGACCCTGATCAGTTAGTCAAACGGACAGAGGGACAACCAGCCAGCCAGCCACCCAGCCAGCCAGTTAGCCAACCAGCAGCCAGCCAGCCAGCCAGACAGACAGACAGATAGTCAGCCAACCAGCAGCCAGCCAGCCAGACAGACAGACAGATAGTCAGCCAACCAGCAGCCAGCCAGCCAGCCAGACAGACAGACAGATAGTCAGCCAACCAGCAGCCAGCCAGCCAGACAGACAGACAGCCAGAGATCCAGACAGACAGCCAGCCAGCCAGCCAGTCAGCCAACCAGCAGCCAGCCAGCCAGCCAGCCAGCCAGCCAGCCAGCCAGCCAGACAGACAGACAGACAGACCAGCAGCCAGCCAGCCAGCCAGACAGACAGACAGCCAGCCAGCCAGCCAGCCAGACAGACAGACAGACAGACAGACAGACAGACATACTGACAGACAGACAGTCAGTCAGTCAGCCAGCCAGTCAGCCAACCAGCAGCCAGCCAGCCGTCCAGAGACAGACAGACAGACAGACAGCCGTCCAGACAGACAGACAGACAGACAGCCGTCCAGACAGACAGACAGCCAGCCAGCCAGCCAGCCAGCCAGCCAGCCAGCCAGCCAGCCAGCAGCCAGCCAGCCAGCCAGCCAGACAGACAGACAGACAGACAGACAGACAGACAGACAGCCAACCAACCAGCCAGCCGTCCAGACAGACAGACAGACAGACAGACAGACAGCCGTCCAGACAGACAGACAGACAGACAGACAGACAGACAGACAGACAGACAGACAGGACAGACAGCCGTCCAGACAGACAGACAGACAGACAAACAGACAGACAGACAGCCGTCCAGACAGACAGACAGACAGACAAACAGACAGACAGACAGACAGCCGTCCAGACAGACAGACAGACAGACAGCCAGACAGACAGACAGACAGACAGACAGACAGCCGTCCAGACAGACAGACAAACAGACAGACAGACAGCCGTCCAGACAGCCAGACAGACAAGTATACAAAATATCGTGTGTGGGGGTGCGGGTAATAATTAAATAAATATAAATATACAGTGTAAAAAGACGGCATTGGCAAACACTATGTGATGCAGAGCAAACGAATCTTCACCTAACGCATTTTACGACGTCGAAAACGTCATCCCTCGTGGACGTAGCCGTCACGGTCCAAAAGAGGTGTTTTATTGGGGTATTGACGTAATATTAAACTGTCTGCGGTAGCTGTCCTAATACCGCATACCTCTCGAACGCTCTCCGGGGTACAGGTTTGATATACAGCAGACCTACTGCTGTAGCCCGTGTGCTTCACTCTGCACAGGTAGTTTTGAAAGGGCAGAGTGTCTGTATGTATGTATGTATATGTATATGTTTATGTATATGTATATATATACATATATATATATGTTATATATATATATATATATATATATATATATATATATATATATATATATATATATAGAGAGAGAGAGAGAGAGAGAGAGAGAGAGAGAGAGAGAGAGAGAGAGAGAGAGAGAGAGAATGTTTGTTATATGTTAACTTGCTTATCTCATAGGTAGGTTTCATAGGTGCAATAACTTGATGGACTTATTATTATTATATATATATATATATATATATATATATATATATATATATATATATATATATAGATAGATATATATATATCTGTACATATATAAAGTATATATAAATAGATCGATGTATACATATATGTATTATATATACATATATATATATATCCATACATTCGCAAAAATATATTGGTAAACATATATCTTCCCAGCTTATCTTACTGCTGGTGTACACTGACTCTATACACACAGAGAGAGAGAGAGAGAGAGAGAGAGAGAGAGAGAGAGAGAGAGAGAGAGAGAGAGAGAGAAATTCCCGCAACTGCGGAAGCTCCTCCTGTCCAATATTAGTGTTCAAACAAATGACGTATGATAAAGATCTGCATAATGCCACTCAAAGTAGCACACCTGTGAATGAGTGAGTTAGCCCACCTGAACTGACGACGACGCATGCGCGAACGAGCACAGAGAGACACACACACACACACACACACAGACACACACATGCTCAGGTATAAAGGTATAACCGGATGTTCCGCAGACTTCCACTTCCGAGGTATGTCACCTGGAGAGAGAGAGAGAGAGAGAGAGAGAGAGAGAGAGAGAGAGAGAGAGAGAGAGAGAGAATGTGTTCTCAGGCTTTGAAATTGTCGTGTTCTCAGGCGTTTGAAAAGCAAGTCAGTGCTAGGTGACACAGAGAGAGAGAGAGAGAGAGAGAGAGAGAGAGAGAGAGAGAGAGAGAGAGTTCCCCTAATCTCAACTTCACTGAGTGTCTCCCAGTTTATGACACTGATAAGAAATCTATCGGAATATTTATATGAAGAATAGTCTATGAAATAAAACGTGTGTTTGTCATACACACACACACGCACACACACATATACATACATACATTACATTCATACATATATGTAACTTTAATGAAAATGTCTTACAGAATGTTTGTATATTAATCAGTATATTTTATGATGATGAGATTTTTCATAATATTTTTCTTCTCCTCTCTTATTATTATTATTATTATTATTATTATTATTATTATTATTATTATTATTATTATTATTATTATTATTATTATCCAGATGAGCCTATTCGTATGGAACAAGCCCACCACAGGGGCAACTGACTTGAAATTGAAGCTTCCAAAGAATATTATGGTGTTCATTTGAAAGAAGTAACAGAAGGTGATAGGAAATACAGAAAGAAGAGATCAGTTATAAGCAAAGAAAACAAATATATTAACAAATAATAAATATATAGATAAAAATGTAATGAAATTATTAAAGGTTGATGTTACCGAAGCGAGTTGTAATGTATGTAAATCCAGCTCCATTTCACAGCGTTTTATTTCTTTTTGTAATCTGTCAATTTAATAATTTTATTCCCATTTTTCCATTTATATTCATCTCTGTTTCGCTTTTGATCCTTCCCCCCTCTCCTCCCCCTCTCCACAGGCCTGTTTTCGAGTCGTGTTATATATAAATAGCTTCATTTCAAAGCGTTTTATTTATTTTTGTAATCTTTCAGTTCGATATTTTTTTCTCTACGTGCATTAATTTCTCTTTCCCTTTGGTCAACCTTTCCCCTCCCCCCCCTTCCACATGCCTGTGTCCGACCCAAAGAAAATTGTCCCTCGATATTCTGGCCGGTTGCCAGATGATGCGTGAATTTAGACGTTAAAAATAGAAATAAAAAAAAGTAAAAAAAAAAAATAAATAAAAATATTCGTGAGTAAATTTTACGTTGGCTGCCCTCGTGTTGACTCAGCTCAACCATAAAATGATACGCTCTGGGTCGAGTAGGTGCATTCATTGTGTAGAATTAGAGTCTCTCTCTCTCTCTCTCTCTCTCTCTCTCTCTCTCTCTCTCTCTCTCTCTCTCTCTCTCTCTCTCTGTGGAAGTCTCTACCTAGTGAACTTGTTAAGGATATTTATGCATTCATGTAGTCGTGGCTGTTGATTGTAACTTTTATTTTATTATTATTATTATTATTATTATTATTATTATTATTATTATTATTATTATTATTATTATTATTATTATTATTATTATTAAGAAAATCTCTGTGAGTGTGTGTGTGTGTGTGTGGGGATGTCTCTATTTGCTGAACTTGTAAAGGATTTGTGCATCAATGTAGTAGTGGCTGTTATTATTATTATTATTATTATTATTATTATTATTATTATTATTATTATTATTATTATTATTATTATTACTAGCTAGAGAAGCATGCACCTTCATTGCAGAACATTATAAGAATTGATCGCCCACTGGGGTTATAAATTTCATTCGCAATGTACCAAACATTTGATGGGTGTCTGTTGCATGACATTTCAGTCCCATTTTTCGGGGTTGCCCCCCACCCAATTTTTACCCTTCCCCATCTTTTTCTAATCAAGATCAGTTTAGGAGGAAGCAAGTGATCGAAAGTACACTCAGAAAACTCTCCTGTCCGTATAATGGAAATATGTCACCCAGAGATTGCGCTATATTGAAAAGAAATGTTGGCCATTCATTTCGTTTTACGAGAAGTTTTATCTCTTTTTTTTTTTTTTTAGAAAGTTTGAGAGTTTTCCTTTTGAGAAAGCGTTTCAGGGAATGTAATACTTGAGAGACGAAGCCCCTGACCCCTTAGAGAAAGTTTTTATGTAAAAAAAGTGCTCTTCTGTCATCGTAATGCACTTGGGTTGTTACGGAGCTCCACAGACTTTTGAAGATGAAATATTCTTTGCTGGAAGTGCTTCTTCCAAGAATGTTCTTGGTGCTCTCTTAGAGAACTACAGGTCTCTAAGGCTCGGCATTTGATTGCCAGGCCTTTTTAATTGACCTGCTGAAGGTCTTAAAGGATGCGTCTATCATTTCTGGTGTTCCACAAGGTAAGGTTTTGGGACTCTCGTTTTATGTTTGGCCTTCAAAAGCTGCCTGACTGTTCGTGTAAGAGATGAAGTACCATATTATGTAGATAGTATCAATCTTGTTCTAATTATTTACTCCACTAAAGACGAAATGAAGTAGCAACGAACATGAACAGACGTAGAGTGATAAAGTAACTGGAATACTAAACGCGCGAGTCATGTTCCCATACTCTTTTGCACTGTGCGTTGGTGACGCTGTATTTCAGGAATCCAAGCATGAAGTATATAGTTGTTTCCAGAATGGAAGGTGTTGATGTGAGAGCTACTTATTCCAGAATTCCAGGAATTCCTGGACGTCTGTCTCTTCCTATACAGCGATAACAGTTAATAATGACGTCAGTATCAAAGGATATCTTGTTTAGTCATCCTGCTGAGACTAAAACCCAGTAGGATCAGTCTTCTGTGGACCTTTGAGAATTCAAGGAATTCCAGGACCCCTATTTCTCCCTAGACATCATATTGAGGTCAGCATCAAAGGACACCATGTTCGGCCATCTTGCTCAGACTAAAACCCAGTAAGGTCAATCTTCTTTGAACCTTGGAGTCTAGTGCATATTTTCAGAGGTCCCGTCGTCATGACAGCGCTGCCTAGCACCAGGGGTCTTTGACTTTCGCCGCTGTAAATTTGGGGTTCCTGGTAGCGCTGCGGATGTTGGTGCATGTAATATTTGAGCGAGGCTGTACATCCACTTCTAAAAAAAAGCACCCACGCTACTCTGCTATCATCAATTGACCCTCAATTTGCGTTCAAATTTTTCAGCTTTGTTTCGTTGTTTGTGCTCTTTGTTTGTCTTCTTATTTATTCGTCTGTTGTATTTGTTGTTAATTCCTGTGTTTTACTGTTTTCCTACGTCTTTTTCTGTCTCCCAGTTTCCCATGTTTTGCGTTCGCTTGCCTAACAGTTTAGTTCCGGAACAAAACCAAGCAACAATGATTATTGTTTTTGAAACTTCATACACATATCTGGGAATATCAAAGACCTCTGTAGTTCTTAAGTGATATATTTTTAGTTAATAATTACCGATTGCTCCCAGAGTAGTATTTTTATAGAGTAACAATGGTCTCATGAAATATTCAGCCTCATTCACACCTGTTAAAAAATTACACAGCAAAGGAAATTCTCCCCCTCTAAGTGTTACCTTTCAGATAAAAGAGTTTATCTCTGAGAGAATATTTATTGTTTGCGAACACTCTGGCGTCGCACAGAGTGTACTCAGCGAGTATCATTGTCCACAGGAACGTTGCACGTTTCCTATTTTCGTTTTATCTATTTATTTATTTATTTATTTATTTATTTATTTATTTATTTATTTATTTATTTATTTACTGCTTCGTTAATGAATTTTTTCTTTTCTAATAATTGATCTCTTTTTTCTGTATTTCCTGTTACCTTCTATTTTTTTGTAATGAACACCATATTCCTTGGAAGCTTGAATTTCAGTTAATGGCCCTGTGGCGGGCTTGTTCCATATGAATAGGGTTCATTTTCTGAACAATAATAATAATAATAATAATAATAATAATAATAATAATAATATAATAATAATAATAATAATAATACTCGATATTCTTTGGAAGCTTGAATTTCAAGTTAGAGTCCCCTGTGGTGGGCTTCTTCCATATTAATAGGGTCCATCATCTGAATAATAATAATAATAATAATAATAATAATAATAATATAATAAATAATAATATATAATAATGTTTTTTGTCCAAGTTAGAGTAATGAAATACCGCGTATATTGCCCGTAGAGTTTCACGCTAATTGGTCATTAACTCGTGATGGACACTAGCTCGTCAAAAGTGTTATTTTTTCAGAGAGCCCCAACTGAGCGCTTCCTCCAGTCTTGCTGACAGTGGTCAGTGAATTGTGTCATGATATCTACTTAAGTTGCCTCTAAAACTGGTGGCAGGTTGGGCCACTGTTGAGTTCAGGAAAGAAGTACAGCTGTATCGTTCTTATCTGTTACACCGGTAATTAGCACAGGTGAATGAAGGATGAATTTTAGGAAATAAAGGTGTCATGCCATGAACCATTCATCTCAGGTTGAAATATGGGGAATGTAGGCATAGGCATATAAACTTGGAACGCAAGAAGATGCTTTAAATATGAAATGGAGGAAAAGAAGAGATTTGACTAATTTTAATGGCAGCTAAATATGGATTCTAAGCTTGTCTAAGGCCATAGACATATGAAATGGATAGGATAGTAAATAAGTATATCATAAATGGAAACATAAATATTTGTAGAAGTATTATCTAGAACAAAAGATAACTTTTCCATTAGTAATATTATGACAAAGTTAGAAGTGTGTCCCCTAACAGGAAAAAAATTATAATCATTATTAAAATCAGTAGTAATGATTTTTTATGATCACTATGCATATCGTAACTGTATAAGCAAAAAAGAGAAACTATTTACAACAATTTAGAATGATGCAGTCAGGTATTCAAACCGCAATTCATCATTGTGTGCATGAATGCAAGCACTGGTGATTGTAAATTGTGCTTTTATGTATGCGTGAGATTAAATTTGTGTGTGTTATTTTCCTTCCAGTGCAATTATAACTGTAATATAACTGTATCCCACCCGTATGACTGTATTTTAGTTTGATTGAACTGAAGGCCACCTTTAAATCACGCTGAGAAACATTGATAGAAACGTATGAAACTGTTGTTTATGCACAGAAATATTTGCATAAATTAATTTACTATAATGTAAAAAGGTTGTAAGGTCAATTTCAATGGAAAATTATAAACCTGTGTAGTCAGTGCTTTGGATAAGGATAAATATTCCAAACTAGAAGTAAATTCTTTGCCAGTAATGATTCCACTAACACGTCTCTATTTTATGTTTTCTAGGAATCCGAAGTAGATAGATCCCAAATAGATATTTAGCCATCCTAGATTGCCAACCCTTCAAGTTAGCCCGCACGAATTTTATCTTTACGGGCGCCATCTTAGTCAGTGGGATCTCTGCTGCTTGAATGTCCTTTTTTTATCTTTAAATTATTGTGTTCTGGGTGTCTTCCCTTTTCCTCTTCGTCCCCAGTAACAGTGCTACAAGAATGGAGGGTAGCTGCTTGAATTTTAGGCTATATATTTCATCATCAGGAATGAATTGTGGCATGATTTATGTGTAGGGGAACTTCTTCTCTCTCCCTCCTTCCCACCCCTTATCCAACCCCTTCTTTCCCGTGATTTGGGTTCACGCCACTGCCAAAGTTTTGTGCCACGAGAGAGAGAGAGAGAGAGAGAGAGAGAGAGAGAGAGAGAGAGAGAGAGAGAGAGAGAGAGAGAGAGAGAGACAGTCTTTCTCTTCCTCTCTCTCTCTCTCTCTCTGCGGGTGTGGAAGTCTCTACTTGGTGAACTTGTAAAGGATGTGTATGCAGTTATGTAGTTTTGGCCGTTGATTGTAACTGTTATTATTATTATTATTATTATTATTATTATTATTATTATTATTATTATTATTATTATTATTATTATTATTATTCGGTCTTGTTTGCATAAGCACAGTTTAGCCCGCATTCGTGACGTTGGTCTGCAAGGAGCTTGCAGTTCTTTTCGGATGGGGGTTAATATCAGTTCTGTCCAGGTGGGGAATATCAGTTCTGTTCAGGTGGGGAATATCATATCAGTTCTGTCCAGGCTGGGAATATCAGTTCTGTTCAGGTGGGATGCCAGTTCTTTCCAGGTGGGGAATGTCAGTCTTTCCTCTGCTGGAAAGAAAGGCATTGCTGGAAAGACAGGAATTGTTGGAAAGGAAAGTGATCTCTGGAGAGGAAGGCATTACTGGAAAGTGATTTCTGGAAATGAAAGTGACTTCTGGAGAGGAAAGAATTACTGGAAAGTGATTTGTGGAAATGAAAGTGACTTCTGGAAAGGAAGGAATCGCTGGAAAGTGATTAATGGGAAGGAAGGAATTGCTGGAAAGGAAGGCATTGTTGGAAAGTGATGTCTGGAAAAGAAGGAATTGCTGGAAAGGAAGGCAATGCTGGAAAGTGATGTCTGGAAAAGAAGGAATTGCTGGAAAGTGACGTATGGAAAGGAAGGAACTGCTGGAAAGTGATGTCTGGAAAGGAAGGAATTGCGGGAAAGGAAGGAGTTACTGAAACGGACTGGAAAGCAAGTGGACAAGAGGAAGGAAGCGTAACGACGGCGGTGGAAGTGATCGAGTGTCCTTCTCCCCTCCCCCTTTCCCCCCTCACCTTCTTTTCTCTCCTCCTCCTCCTCCTCCTCCTCCTCA
>NC_089790.1:15567500-15575000 GCF_040412425.1 Macrobrachium rosenbergii
TGTAATCCATAAATCATTTCCCATCTCATACTCCTCCCGAGAGTCTCTCTCTCTCTCTCTCTCTCTCTCTCTCTCTCTCTCTCTCTCTCTCTCTCTCTCGCTGATGACATTTCCAAACGTTTGTTAAGGTGTCGGTTCAGGGGATTATTATTCTTTGTGACAATCTGTTTGCAGGTTCGCCTTGTCTGTCTGTCCGTCTGTCGTGTCTTTGGGAGTGTGGGGGTGGGGGGTGGGGGTGGTGTTTGGGAAAAGGGGGAGGGAGGAACCTCCGTTCGCCCATGGGTAATTTTTTCATTATTCTTTTTCTGGTACGCTTTGTGTGTGTGTGTGTGTGTTTGTTCATTTACATACGCGAAAATGTAAATAAGTATTGTTTCTCTTATTTTCTTTGCGAAAATGTAAATTAGTGTTGTTTCTCTTTTTTCTGGGTCTGTTCATTTACATATGCGAAAATGCAAATTTGTATTGTTTCTCTTTTTTCTGTGTTTGTTTATTTGCATATGCGAAAATGTAAATTAGTATTGTTTCTTTTTCTGGGTTTCTTCATTTACATATGCGAAAATGTAAATTAGTATTGTTTCTTTTTCTGGGTTTCTTCATTTACTTACCCGAAAATGTAAATTAGTATTTTTGATTTTTTTAGGGTTCATTCATTTACGTACTCGGAAATCGAAATAAATATTGTTTCTAATTTTCTTCAGGATTTGTTTGTTTACACACACCAAAATCTAAATAAGTATTGTTTCTATTTTTTCTTGCGACTGTTCTCTACTATTTAATTTTTACTTATATTGTAATTTGTTTATTTCTTTGTTTTATTTGTTATATTAGTTATTTAATTAATCAATTACTTAACGAATAACGGGAGAAATTCACTGTCTGTTCTCATACAGTAATAACACAATACCACCTTGTTTCTTTTTTGCTTGTTATCGATTACTTCTAAATTTTATAGGCATTCTTCGTGTTTACACAAACATACTTTAATGCCATTTCAGTTTTTTGTTTCTAAATTTTATAGACACATTCCTTGTTTACACAAACACACTTAATTAAAGTAATGCCATCAAGGTATAAATATGACCAAGGAAATCTAACGTAACCTTTTACATAAATCCATAATTCTTTCTTAATTTGACATTTTCAGACAAGTCAATGATTCTGTCCAAGCCCTGAGCACATGAACCACTCCCAACTCATTTTGACCACAGCCAATGTTTCGCAAAGGAAGTTTTTAAACGCTTTGTGAATCTACATCTGATTTTGGGGTGTTGGCAGTGGGAGGGCCTAAGGGGGAGGGGAGAGTGGGAGGAAAGGGAGGGGAGGGGTGATAGTCGAATGCTAATCAACAGGTTGTAGCGTCGAGAGTATAGGGGTCACTGCACCTATGTCGTGAATTCACGATACGTGTGATATATTTCAGGGTTGATTTTGATGACTCTCTTTCTCTTGTTTGATGAGATGTTTTTCTCCTCTCTCTCTCTCTCTCTCTCTCTCTCTCTCTCTCTCTCTCTCTCTCTCTCTCTCTCTCTCTCTCTCTCTCTCCGTCCTGATTTCTATAGCATTGTTACTTTTGATATTCTTTTTCTCTTCTCAAGTTTTTTATTTTTTTACTTTTGACTGGTCTTCCTTCACGGTCTTCTTCGTATCCTTCCTTTCTCCTCCTCCTCTTCCTCCTCCTCCGCCTCCTCCTCCTCCTCCTACCATTTTTTGGTGAGAGCCACCAAGTCGCTTACCTTGGCCCACTCCTATGAAAGATGTCCTAAAAATAATCGCACACTGCCTCTCCTCCTCCTCCTCCTCCTCTTCCCTCAACCCCCTCCCCTCTCCCTCAGCCCCCTCCACCTAATAATTATCATTTTAATTATGTCTCTCTTTTTACTCGTGTACGAGATTAAACGGGATTAGGCTTCGGGTAAAGTTACTCTCATAACAAGAGGCTGGGTCTCCGTGTCCTCGCTTGAAACTCTCTCTCTCTCTCTCTCTCTCTCTCTCTCTCTCTCTCGATCCTGATAACAATGAATTATATCGTACACCATTTTTATTGTTTTGTTTTTTATGGTGAATTCTTTTCCTCGTTTTGAATTTTTTTTTGTACCCTATTATAACTGACGTTTAAGAAGTGAACGTAGGTGAGTTTGGGTAGGTCTCTCTCTCTCTCTCTCTCTCTCTCTCTCTCTCTCTCTCTCTCTCTCTCTCTGGTCCTTCGTCATATTCTCAGCTTTATTTTAAATTATATATGTCATATAAAAAAAGATACTAAACAATAGATATAGTGTAAACGCTTAGAATATTTTCGAGTATGGAACAACATCTCGTCATATTCAGCTGCTTACTCTCTCTCTCTCTCTCTCTCTCTCTCTCTCTCTCTCTCTCTCTCTCTCTCTCTCTCTCTCTCTCTGGTTCTTCATATAAAGTGTATTTGTAATATTTTTAAAATTACGAAGCAGCTTCACGTCATAATCTACTCTTTCATTTTTATTTTCCATTTTGTTCTCTGGTGTGTGTGTGTGTGAGATTGTATCTTCTGTGTGTGTGTGTGTGTGTGTTTGTGTGTGTGAGATTGTATCTTGTGTGTGTGTGTTTGTTTGTATGTGAGTAATATAAAAAAGGAAATAAACAATAGATATAGTGCTGAGAATCATTTTCAAAGAATGAAACCATCTCAAGTCATAATCAGTTGCTTAGTTTTTGATTTCCTTTCCGTTCTCTGTTGTGTATGTATGTATGTATGTATGTATGTATGTATGTGAGTGTGTGCCTTGTATGAGTGTGTGTGTGTGAGCGGCTTAAACCAAAAGGAATATAACCTGCAAGAGGAAAGGAGATCTCAAACAAGCCGAGCGAGACTAACCCAGATGATTCTTACACCGAACGAGGGATTCTCTCACTCTCACAGACGTTGTCATCTAACAGTCTAATGTCAACATCGCAAACTCTCTCTCTCTCTCTCTCTCTCTCTCTCTCTCTCTCTCTCTCTCTCTCTCTCTCTCTACGAAGGCTACGAAACTACTCAGGCCTCACGTGCGAGCGACGCCCGTTAGCATTATTAATTTTTTTTTCGTTTCGCTTGATAAATACTCATTTGCAGTTTAAAACCGATTGTATATGAGAGATCAGTCATCACCTTTTACGTCGTCTGACTCTTATTGTGTATCTTTTCTCTCACGTACTATCGACTCGAAACTGCTCTTATTTTTGGCCACTGTGAGAAAGAATTGCTTCCCAGATTTGGGTGAGTCGGCCAGTTGTATTGTTAGCCACTTCAACCAAAAGTTTCTTTAACTCTAGAGTCCTCCAGTCAATCTCTCCCAAAATTTAATTAATGATTGCAAGCAACGAGACCCACTTATGGTTTAATTTTCATTAAAATCCACATGCAGCTGTCTGTGAAATTTAGTAATCAAAGAGTTGGACAGAAGAATCGCATCAAAGCAGTTTTGTCTAATGCTTTACACGAATATATTTGCTGATAATAATAATCATCATAATAATAATCATAGGTGTACACTTGTACCTCCAGCACTGATTATTCTGTCTGTGTGTAGTCAGTGGTGCCTGATACATGTACAGTTTTAAAGAATTTGCAGTCCTTCTCTTTCGTTTCGTTAAGCAAGGGCGTAAGGATACATAGAATATCCTGAAATTCTTCATATTATTCTTCTCAAACTTTTCGCATTTGTGTCAAATTGCAGACTTCAGGTAAGAATGATTTATATTTACGCTGTTGCTATGACCCAACTCTTGAATAATGATGGGTATTTCGTCGTAATAAAACATTTTCAGTATGTGTCTGCGCTATTGTTTTAACGCGAAGACCAGAAACATGTCGTTATATATTTTTTTTAGCCGGCCAGAAGATTTTATTTGTGGCGTAAACCGTCTACATGTTTACATTTTCCTGTATTCAGTAACCACCCTTTTTCTCTGTCCGTATAACCTCCAGAGATATTTAACAGCGTTTTATTTTCGTGAAATGTCTTATGTAAGTCCTAAGGAGATATTTATCAGCGTGGAGTGTCTAATGTATGTCTTCGAAAGTCATTTAACAACGTTTTATTTTCGTGAAGTGTCTCCCTTATGTCCTCAGAAGATATTTAATAGCGTTTTATTTTCGTGAAGTGTCTTCCGTATGCCCTCAAAAGATATTTAACAGCATTTTATTTTCGTGAAGTGTTTAATATATGTCCTCAGAAGATATTTAAAAGCGTTTCATTTTCGTGAAATGTCGTCGCTGAACCCTCAAATGGCAATCATTTTTTGCTGTCGCGAAGTTCTTGTGAAACAGCTTTTTGTGTGTGTGTCATATTCACTTTGCTTCGTCAGTACGGGTGTGTTTAAGCCCCTTGGCCGTCCTTGCTTTTGCTAACTTATTTTTGCTTAAAAAAAAAAAAAAAGTTGTTTACTCATTAGCATACTAGAGAAATTCTGCACGATTTGGGACTGGTGTCTTCTTGTATATTTTTTTGTTTATGTAAATGATTCGTATCTTCTTGTTGTACATTGTAATGTTGCACATCTTGGGGTTTTGTACACCTGAGTTTATAAGAATACGGTATTGTAGATGTTTAACTTTCAACTCATTCCTTGCTGGTAAAATGATAATTAGTTTTCTTTTACTTTTGTCAGCATTCATTCACGCATTCATCTCATTTTCCTCGTCATTAGATTCTGCCAAATTCTTCGCCAATGTATTAGCGATTTTTTGACCCTCCAAAATACTTGAGTTTTGTTATGGGAAACTCGCCGTCTAAACTCCCTCTGGAATCTGCTTGCTGTGATTGCATGACCGTCAGTCAGTTGCATGCGTTTCCTTCATGCTTTGAATAAAATTGACGTTGTTATGTATTTGTTTTTTCTGAACAGGTATTGTCGGTATCATAGGCTTTTACGGGACAAAATTGTCTCTTGTGTACTTCTGTTATACATCTCACAATCTCTGTCCTTGTGTGTCATTTTTTTATCCTAATTGTTCTGCCTCTTTATCGTAGGACTTTTGAACTCAGTCGGGTTTATATATATATAATATATATATATATATATATATATATATATATATATATATATATATATATATATATATATATATATATATATATAATATAGACACACACAAACTCAAGCACAAACACACGTGCATACATACAGACATAGACTGCTTATTCACCCAATGACATCCCCGTTTCGATCTGCACTGGGAAGTCGAAAGTCGCTATCT
This sequence comes from Macrobrachium rosenbergii, assembly GCF_040412425.1. Lineage (NCBI taxonomy): Eukaryota > Metazoa > Arthropoda > Malacostraca > Decapoda > Palaemonidae > Macrobrachium > Macrobrachium rosenbergii. The sequence continues at coordinate 15,572,719 of NC_089790.1, forward strand.
TTCGCAACTTAGTAAGAAAACGGAAACAGTAGTAGCTCCGATACGCGTCCGCAAAAAGCTTTCGAATATCTTTCGACATTTCCATAAACTCGTGTTTATGTGTGTGCAATATATATATATATATATATATATATATATATATATATATATATATATATATATATATATATATATATATATATATATGTATAATATAAATATATATATGTATATATATATTATATATATGTGTGTGTGTGTGTATGATGACGTTTGCCATTAAGGTACCGGTACCGGACCTTTGTACCGTCGACACATAATTGGGAATGGAGACAAGGATCACTGAACATAATCTAGTCATTGATGCGTTTGTGTGACACATTCCTACCGTACTCGGCTGGCCCAATAGAGGACTCAATCCCACGAAAAATATTCGCGTGGACTTGTGGCTGGCTGTCGGGACTCCTTGTTGGGAAAGTGTTTTTTTTTATTTGTGTTTTATCAAACTGCATGACGTTTATTTAGTTTTTTTTTGTGTGTTTTGTTGTCAGTTTTGTGTTAGTCTAGTTTTTTTTTTCCCACAAAAGTTTGGTGGACTTGTATGTGCATTGACTCCTTGTTGGGATGGTTTATTTGTGGGTTTTATCAAGCTGCATAAAGTTAATATAGGTTTTTTGTCAGCTTTACGAAATTTAGTTTGTTAACTTTTTTAAAATATTGTTTTATTTTAATGTTACGATCATAAATGAAAGGAGATTTTCTTTGTTTACTTTTGGCGTAAACAGTTTACATGATACGTATGGAAAATGTAGTGTAAATTCTTCTTATAATGATATATCTCTCTCTCTCTCTCTCTCTCTCTCTCTCTCTCTCTCTCTCTCTGTGGTTATTACGATTACATATTTATCTGGTAAAAAAGTGACCAGTAGATACTATATATATATATATATATATATATATATATATATATATATATATATATATATATATATATATATATATATATATATATATATATATATATATATATATATATATATATATATATATATATATATATATATATATATATATATATATATATATATATATATATATATATATATATATATATATATAATACGTATTTGTATATATATATTTATATGTATATGTATATATCGTGTTTATCATTCTGTCTGACACTGTACTGCTTGTAAACATATATACACATACACGCGCATTATGAATGAATACGTGTATAATACACACATACACTCACGTAATGCGTGAATACCTACGTATACATATAATATTATTTATACACTTTATACCGTCTGATTTTATATAAGTCAAACTTTAAGGGAATAAAACCCTGTCTTAGAGAATAGTAAAGGTAGTATGTATTTGTGTTCGTGTCGAATACAGGTTTAATTCCTCGTGGCTTTCAGTGACGTCACGGCACCGGAAGAAATGGACAGGTGTTGGACCTGTCGATACCTATCTTACCGATCTCGGTGACCCGTTTTGACGCGCGCGACTGCCTAGCGGTAGCGCGTCGCGTCGCGCGTTTTTGTTTTAGTTTTGTTTAGTTATTGTCTGTCCGTTCGTTGTTGTTGTTGTTATCTGTGCATTTGTTGTTGCTATCGTCTGTGCGTTTGTTTTGTTCGTTGTTCTTTTTGTTGCTGTTGTTCTTATTCTTATTCTTGTTGTTGGGGGCACGATGTTATATGACACGCGCGGTGCTTACCGGTAGAGCGGCGCGTCGTGTCGCGTCAAGTATTCTTTAGTTATCAACTGTGTGTGTATTTGTTCTTGTCTGTGCGTTTGCTGTTGTTCTTCTTGTTGTTGTTGTTGTTCTTGTTGCTGATGTTTTTCTTGTTTTTGGAGGCGCGATGTTATATGACGCGCGCGGTGCCTCTTAGTAGAGCGTGGCGTCGTGCCGCTCCTTGCGTTTGTTTTCGTTATTACCTGTGCGTATATTATTGTTCTCGTATGTGCGTTTATTGTTGTTGTTCTTCCTGTTGTTCTTCCTCTTGTTGCTGTGATATGACCGGTAGTTATTGTTGTTGTTTTAGTAGGCGCGGTGTTATATGGCGCGCGCGCTTCCTACTTGTAGAGCGTCGCGTCGCGCCGCGCGTTTCTGTTATACCGTCTGTGCGTTTGTTTTATCATTGTTGCCATTCTTATTATCGTTGTTCTTGTTGTTGTTGTTGTTGTTGTTGTTGGAGGCGCGATGTTATATGAGGAAGTGTCTCCGGGACTCGCGGTCGGAGTCGGTGGTCGATATAGACGTGTAAATGGGGGTCAGGTTACGGCTGGAT
>NC_089790.1:15582500-15587500 GCF_040412425.1 Macrobrachium rosenbergii
CTAGTCTTGCTTGATGCTCCCCCCTTTTGTGCGTGCTTGCGTTTGTTTGTGTGTTTGCGTGTGGGGGTGGGCTGTGTGTGTGCCCGTGCATTTAGGCTGGATTCCAGGTCCGTTTAACAGTGTAGCGTTTGTTCTCGTCACGTTTAATCTGATGTCATCAGATTCTTCTTCTTCTTCTTCTTCTTCTTCTTCTTCTTCTTCTTCTTCTTCTTCTGCTTCTTCTTCTTCTTCTTCCATTTGCCCTTCGTTTCTGTCACTTTCTCTCTCTCTCTCTCTCTCTCTCTCTCTCTCTCTCTCTCTCTCTCTCTCTCTGATAGCCCCTATGGAAAGGGGATTACCATTCTAGTAGACACTTGTGTAGGTGTTAGAAACTAGATTACATAAAGAGAGGCGAACCACTTTATCAAATGCATATATTGGGGTCTCTCAATGCGGTTGACCACTGAGACATTCACTGGTTCATTTGGTTCGTCATTAAGGCATTCGCTGGTTCACTGGTTCACTTGGTTCACTTTTGGGATGAAATGTGAGTCTGGTGTGACCTTATCGGGGCAAGAAGTACCTTTCCCTCCCGTGTTATTTTTCTTTTATATATTTATGTTTGTCTTTCACTGGCCTTGTTTTAAATATTGGGAGTTGTTGGAGTGTTATAGACATTCTATAATCTGCATTTTACTCTCTCTCTCTCTCTCTCTCTCTCTCTCTCTCTGTCTGTCTTGTTAAGCACGCCTAGGTGCAATGCATCATTGCTTCTTTTTGCATTATATATATATATATATATATATATATATATATATATATATATATATATATATATATATATATATATATATATACGTATATATGTATATATATATATACATATATACATTCATGCATACGTACGATCTATTACAGCAAAAACAAATCAATTAAAACAACGACCCCAACAAATGTAACGCCAGTCACAACTCGATTCAAACCAAGAGAGGGAGGGAGGGAGGAAGGGAGGGAACTTAATTCGACCTGAAATGAAAGTAAATGTAAGAGGCGAAAGGAGGAGGAAAAGGAGGAGGAGGAGGAGGAGGAGGAGGAGGAGGAGGAGGAGGAGGAGACGCGGCACACAGAGAGAGAGAGAGAGAGAGAGAGAGAGAGGGGGGTAAAGTTGACCTGCAAGACAAGGAGGGAGGTGCAAGTCCAGTTTACGAATACCATATAAGCCTTCAGCAGGGCGGGATGTCTTTTTCTGCTGTCGATCTTTAAAAGCAGCAGCAGAACTAGCAGCATCAGCAGCAGCGCTAGGTTTAGAAATAACGGGATTTTTTGGGCACAGAGAGAGAGAGAGAGAGAGAGAGAGAGAGAGAGAGAGAGAGAGAGAGAGAGAGAGAGAGAGAGAGAGAGAGAGAGAAATGAAATGCATTTGGTAAGTATAAGTGTGAAGATAAATTACAATTCACATGTGTGTGTAAATGGAGGAGAGAGAGAGAGAGAGAGAGAGAGATTATGTGTAAGTATTAGTATGGGGATTACAAATGTATGCGTGTTTGTGTAAATGGATTAAAGAGAGAGAGAGAGAGAGAAATTAAAGTCTAGAAATTATGGTGTAAAGATAATAGTATATAGATATGCATCAGCGTGTAAATGAATTAAGTTAAGAGAGAGAGAGAGAGAGAGAGAGAGAGAGAGAGAGAGAGAGAGAGAGAGAGAGAGAGAAACAACTTTCCTGGAATGAATGGGCTGGGTGACTGACCTATTAGTAGGCGAACATTTAAAAAGGATTTCGTCGGCGAGTATGCGAGAGCGTCTGCGCGGGCGCGTGTATGTGTGTGTGTAAGTGTGCGCACGTGTATGTGTGTGTCTGTGCGTCTGTTTGTTCGTTTGTTTGTTTGTTTTCGAACCAGGTGGGTTGTATGAGATCCCACATAGTAGAAAACAAGTTCTGGCATATTTTCGCTCCGTCCGGTTCTCGCGTTTTTTTTATATATTTTTTTTTATTTTTGCGATTTTTATAGCATGCGTTTTATGGCGTTCCCGTGTCGAGTCGCTCGTCTTGGTTTTTTCTCGGTTTTAAAATGTATCGTAGTGTTTTTTTTTTTTATCAATATTTAGTTATACTGTATTTTGGTATATTTTAATTCTGAGTCTATATTTTATATATTGTCTTTTTTCTAGATTTTAAAGTGAATCGTCGAGGTTTTTTTTTTTTTTATCAACATTCTGATTACATTTTGTTTTCAAGTCTTTGACTCGTAGAGTTTTTTTTATCAATATTTTAAGGGACATTTAAAAAAACTATTTTAATTCTGCCTATATTTTATAAATAGTCTTTTTTCTCGGTTTTAAAACGAATCGTTATGGTTTTTTTTTTATCAATATCTTAAATTATATTGGAAAAAAACATTTTACTTCTTAGTCTTAATACTTTATTATAAATAGTACCTCCTTTTACTGTTAGGTACCCCAGAGCTGTGGGTATCGGTCACTGAGTGCGTCAGCATCTTTGGGTGGGTATGCTGGAACATTTACGTGGCATATCTCTCTCTCTCTCTCTCTCTCTCTCTCTCTCTCTCTCTCTCTCTCTCTCTCTCTCTCTCTTCCTGCAGTCTCAGTACTACTAATACTATTGCTGCTATTTTTAGCAACTCTTGGGTATGCTGGGACTTGGTTAAGTGGCTTCTGGCATCTCTCTCTCTCTCTCTCTCTCTCTCTCTCTCTCTCTCTCTCTCTCTCTCAGAAACTAATGCTAAGTAATGCAATTTCCCAGCTGACCAATTTCCCAATGGCACAGTTAACATCACGGCAGTGAAAGCTTTCTCCGATGGTATATAGGGATTTTAATTCAGAGCGATTAACCTCAATTTTTAGAACGATTAACCTCTTTTTTTTACCTCGAATAGTCTCGTTTATACCTCGGTGAGGTAACGATTACCTCTGGATGGCGGTGGTAGGGGAGTGTGTGGCCTCGAGGTGTATTACGCAATCGGGAGGTAAATTCGCATATTTGTAGTTTTGATTATTCTGGAGAGAGAGAGAGAGAGAGAGAGAGAGAGAGAGAGAGAGAGAGAGAGAGAGAGAGAGAGAGAGAGAATTTCGGTTATTCAGAATTGAAGGATATTTGGGATTTAATTTTAACTAGTCGTAGTAGTAGGTTGGGTAAGAAGAAGAAAAATGAGAGAGAGAGAGAGAGAGAGAGAGAGAGAGAGAGAGAGAGAGAGAGAGAGAGAGAGAGTTCAACGAAAGTAATTATCCTGCTGACCTAATAGTGGTTTCCGCCACCAAAATGATTAACATTCATGTGTATGTGTGTTTGTTCGTATGTTGCTGGGGCTTATAGATGATTCTATCATATTTTAAGACTCGAGGTTGATATGCAAATTTGCTAATACTGTACACACATGCATACGTACGCAAATACACACTGTGTTTCGTGCAGAGACACCTTTGAGCTAGTCGCAAGGAACTCGGTAAGATGAATGTGAAAAGTGTCGACCATCGATCGCCTTTCACTTCTGGAAACTTACTGGAGTGTGTTTTTTATTTAGTCTTATGTGTCTGTGTGTTTTTAAAAGTACCTCTTCACTTTATTTACATTTCATAACGCTTATAAAGACTTAGGTCTAGCTGTTTCATATATGCGGGGTTTGTTTTGCACGCATAGGCCTAGAATTCTTCTCCCCAAGCATAAACCTAGAATTTTCCCTCAAGCATTGGCCTATAATCTATCTCCCTCAAGCATAGGCCTAGAATTTCTCCCTCAAGCATAAGCCTAGAATTTTCTCCTCTCAGGCATAAGCCTAGAATTTTCATCCCTGAAGCATAAGCCTAGAATTTTCTCCTCTCAAGCATATGCCTAGAATTTTTCCATCAAGCATAAGCCTAGAATTTTCATCCCGCAAGCATAAGCTTAGAATTTTCATCCCTCAAGCATAGGCCTAAAATTTTCATCCCTCAAGCGTAGACTTTAAATTTTTTCATCATGCATGTTCCTAAAAATTTTCCTTCTATGTAGGAAGCACTTATTCCCTTTTTTTTTTCTCTCCATGTTTTCTCTCTACATCTCTCTCTCCACATCGTTTTATCATATTTTCTCTCCACAATTCCTTCACCACCAGTGCACACGTGAAGGCTTTCTGAAAGAAGGAAAGTAGACGGGAGACGGTAAAAGGGAATGCACTGCCGTGTGTTGGACGGCAGAGAGAGAGAGAGAGAGAGAGAGAGAGAGAGAGAGAGAGAGAGAGAGAGAGAGATGCCACGTATCAACATCCCATCATACCCAAGAGTTACTGAAAATAGTATCAACAGTATTAGTAGTACTGAGACTAGAGAGAGAGAGAGAGAGAGAGAGAGAGAGAGAGAGAGAGAGAGAGACTGACCTCCACCACAGCGCAATTTTGGTTATGTGGTTGACACGAATGACGTAAGGAGAGATAGTTTAGGAAGCCGGAATTGTAACTATACAAAAACAGGGTCTCTACGGACGAAAGGTAATGCATGAGAGGGTTGGAAAACAGGGATATTTGATTCGTTCATTGGCGAAAGCAAACTGAAAGGAGGAGTGTTTTGTGGTAATCCAGGTTTTAGCGATGAATATAGTCATTGGTTGACTGGATAGGATTGCTGTAACGACACGCTAAGATTAAATACGTATTATTTCCTCAATTATGTCACTGATTCAGCGCAAATTTGTGGATGGATGTTTAAAATATTGGCAAGAAAAAGGTTGAATTTCCTTTTCTATTATTTGTCTATGCAAGAAGAGGAGAGTTTGTTGGAAGATCAGAGAGAGAGAGAGAGAGAGAGAGAGAGAGAGAGAGAGAGAGAGAGAGAGAGAGAGAGAGAGAGAGAGACTCTCAAACGTGCAGCATAAGACACGAAATTATTTATACATTATAAAGATGAAGATTGAAAAAAAATCACCGAACAAAAATATAAATAGGAAATAAAAGAGAGAGAGAGAGAGAGAGAGAGAGAGAAAAGGAGAAAGGTGATTGAAAATAGTCACTTAGGTAAATGCAAACAAA
>NC_089790.1:15592500-15597500 GCF_040412425.1 Macrobrachium rosenbergii
GGCTAGGTACGCCCCCAAGGCTATAATAATCATCATCATAATCACTGTCTTCACGCTAACTCGCCATTCTCATCACCATTCGAGACCTTTGGCGAAAGAACTATTCGTTTGAAAAGGAGCTGTTTATTTACAAGTCTTGTTGAGGGACGGACAAGTACTTGTACAACTACCTTGTACTGGTAGCCTGAGAGAGAGTAATAATAATAATAATAATAATAATAATAATAATAATAATAATAATAATAATAATAATAAGCTTTATTCCAATATTTACATTGGAGAGAGAGAGAGAGAATCCATACAAGTCAGAGAGAAAAGAAATGGACAACAGACATGAGAGAGAGAGAGAGAGAGAGAGAGAGAGAGAGAGAGAGAGAGAGAGAGAGAGAAACGTACATGCCATAAAAAGGCAACAAACAAGAATGAATGAGAGAGAGAGAGAGAGAGAGAGAGAGAGAGACTCGAATTAAGGTATGTGTAATAAATTTCGTCCAGAGCCATTCTAAATTATTTTAAGATGAATATGAGAGAGAGAGAGAGAGAGAGAGAGAGAGAGAGAGAGAGAGAGAGAGAGAGAGAGAGAGAGAGAGAGAATTTGAAAGAAACGGGATGGAAATGAAAATCAGATCTCTACTCAGTTACTGCTTAATTAGTTTGAAATCTTTGAATGGCGATGTTATTCTTCTATCAAACTGTAAACCTTACATATTTATAAGAAAACACCGATTAAATGTAAAATGCAAAAAGGCGATAATACAGAATATTCATATAAATAGATATCTTTTTAATTTATTTATTTTAGCGCCTATCAGTAAAGTATATTGTGATGTACAGATGTAGTTTGATCGTTGTTGTGCTTGTTATAGATAATAATGATAAAAAATCGTAATGAGAGAGAGAGAGAGAAAGAGAGAGAGAAGTAATGTCCGTTAGAATTCTCCTCCCGTTGCAGACTGAACAGGCGAAAGGTATGACACCAAGCGATTCGGTTTTCCCTCTCCGTCCTAATCAAAGAGAGAGAGAAGAGAGAGAGAGAGAGAGAGAGAGAGAAGTAATGTCCGTTAGAATTCTCCTCCCTTTTCAGACTGAACAGACTAAAGGTATGACACCAAACGATTCGGTTTTCCCCTCTCAGTCCTAATCAGAGAGAGAGAGAGAGAGAGAGAGAGAGAGAGAGAGACAGGCAATGACAGCTGGCGTCCGTCTGCAATTGCGGAATGCACAACCCGAAGAAGACTGAAGGCTGTGTGGCATCCTATATTCTTCTTCTTTCTCTTCTTCGTCTTCGTCTTCTTCTTCTTCTTCTTCTTCTTCTCTATTAGGAAAAGGTGCCGGTCGATCATTACCTAGAGAGAGTTGGATGTCGATTCGGGTTCTCATTACAGCCTTCGACAGTCCCCGACATTTTCGGTCGAGTCTCCTGACGTCCCCAGCTGCCCTCAATGTCTGTTATTGTCACAGAAATTCAAGATCGCGACTCGGGATAAGTTAAGAGAGAGAGAGAGAGAGAGAGAGAGAGAGAGAGAGAGAGAGAGTCGAAGTTTCTGCGCTAGATCACTACATATGTACACGACAGTGAATCAATGTTTACACTTCATATTGTCAATGCCAGCAATATATATTAGATCTCTCTCTCTCTCTCTCTCTCTCTCTCTCTCTCTCTCTCTCTCTCTCTCTGATTAGGTTGGAGAGGAAAAACCCCGAGCCGCATGGCATCAGAACCATTAGCCTGTGCAGTCCACAAATGCTTGAGAATTCTAGTTGTGACATTACCTCTCTCTCTCTCTCTCTCTCTCTCTCTCTCTCTCTCTCTCTCTCTCTCTCTCTCTCTCTCTCTCTCAGTTGCCACGGTAGCCAGGTTTTACTCGGAACTGTGTCGTAGGTAAGAGCTTGAAGGCTGTTCTCAGTAATGTTTAAAAGCATAACAGTTCCTTCTTCTTCTTCTTCTTCTTCTTCTTCTTCTTCTTTTCTTCTTCTTCTTCTTCTTTCTTCTTCTTCTTCTTCTCTAAATTCTATGACAGGAAATGAAGGTATGTTCGGAATGCGCATGGTGAAGAAAAAATAAAATGGGAGACCTTGACGAGAGAGAGAGAGAGAGAGAGAGAGAGAGACGATGAATAATGTTAGTTGGAAAAGGAATTCACTTGGATGATGGTTCTCATCTATTCCAAGAAGTATTGGGTCTTGGTGCAATTGATATTCGGCTTTTAAGCTGCCTGAGATAAATTCAGGCAAAGATGCGTGTCAGGAATGGATGTGTAATGCAAATCCATACACACACACAGACACACACATATATGTATATTTATGTATGTATGTATATATATATATATATATATATATATATATATATATATATATATATATATATATATATATATATAATGTTATTTTGTTTTATTTGTTTGCGTTTGTCACCGGAATAAGGAAGATGGAAGCTGATGAAACCCATCTCATTAAAAGTTTTTTTTTTTTGTCAGTCGAGAGGGTTGCGTTCAGTGATGGTGCTGCAGTGGTAGCAGGTTACCGCTTTGAGCAATAAAACAAAAGTAAAGAATGTAAGGGAGTTTTTCGTTCTTATGTCATTCATCTCGTGAGTTTCTTGTCCTAATGAACAACCCTTAAATTATTCCAGGAATGTTTTATATTGCAAGACGACTGTGACATTCGTCCTGCAACTTGAAACAAGTTTCAGGGAGAAGACAGTTCTTCAAGAAACTGCTTCGTAAAGTGGTCCTGTCTTCCCGAATTGAAGTCCAGTGGTCTGTTGCTGAGATGCAGCAATGTCATTACCCAGCTTGAGAGAGAGAGAGAGAGAGAGAGAGAGAGAGAGAGAGAGAGAGAGAGAGAGAGAGAGAGAGAGAGAGAGAGAGAATGTCAACTAGAATTCTCAAGTATCTGTGAATTGAACAAGCTAATGGTTTTGACACCATGCAACTTGGAATGTAGAGAGAAAGAGAGAGAGGGAGAGAGTGGTCCAGACGTGTGGTGGTGGGTATGGGGCATTTTTTTGTTTGGTCATTGCCCGGGAGGTTGGTCTGACTGGCAGTAGCAACATCTAAATATAGGACTTGATTACAAACCAGAAATCAAGTGACATTATCTAGCGGATGCCAACGGGGTCCACAGTACTGGGGTTTAGGGTGACTGTACTTCTTCTTCTTGTTTCCATACCCAGGATTGTCTGGTAGGTCAGGACAGGTCAGAGTTTTTAAATTGTTTAAGATTCACTTTCATTTAATAATTTCATTCAGGTCAGGACAGGTCAGAGTTTTTAAATTGTTTAAGATTCATTTTCATTTAATAATTTCATTCAGGTCAGGTCAGTTCAGAGGTTTTGAACTGTTCAACATTCATTTGCAATGAATAATTTCGTTCAGGTCAGGTCAGAATTTTTGAATGGCTTAAGATTCATTTGCAGTGAATAATTTCATTAAGGTCAGGTCAGGTCAGAATTTTTGAATGGCTTAAGATTCATTTGCCATGAATAATTTCATTCAGGTCAGGTCAGCTAAAAAAAATTTGAACTGTTCAATATTCATTAGCACTGAATAATTTCATTCACTTGTGCAATGTTAGATCCATGCAGATTTTATTACTGGTTTATCGTCTACGAAACCTTTCTGTTCATTCAATCTAAAAGGTCAAGTCAGGTCAGGTCAGACAAAATCGTCTTTTGCGTTGACCATCTACGAAACCTTTCTGTTCATTCAATCCAACAGGTCAGGTCAGGTCGGACAAATTCGTCTTTTGCATATCATCTAAACACAAACGAACTGTCGTCTTAGGTACAACCTCTCAAAATAGTTTCTAGGTCACGTATCTAGATTCTAATTCCATCGAGCACAGTGCGTATATGAATGTAGTTCACTGTCAGACAGCCCGTTCGTATGTAAGTAAGTGTCATCGAATAATGGCGGGACTTAAGTACAGATAAGTCTAATTTATGTGCGTATGTTTGCTTTTGCCGGAGCTGTAGGAAGGAAGTAGCATTAAGCACAATTGAGGGTGAAAGGCTCTGGTGATTATTAATGTGACACTGTCACGTGGTGTAGGCGTCTGCTGGGGATTTCGTGAGTGTTGAAAAAAAAAGGCAGACTTCGTCTGTGTGTGTGTGTGTGTGTGTGTGTGTGTTCGTCTGTCGTGCTTGTAACCCTAGTTAATGCTTTAGTATTTTTAAGTGTATTGTTTTCGCCAGACAGTCGGTTGTTTATTTATTTTATTTATATTTATTGTTATGTTATAGAAACGTGATGGAATTTTGGAAAAACACATACAAATATTTTATATATATATATATATATATATATATATATATATATATATATATATATATATATATATATATATATATAGATACATACATTGTTCCTGTAGTCATTATGTTTATAGTGAAACAATCTGTTTATATATTTATTTTTCTGCTATCTAATAGATCTAGGATCAAAGGCACAAATTGCTGTCTCTCTCTCTCTCTCTCTCTCTCTCTCTCTCTCTCTCTCTCTCTCTCTCTCTCTCTCAGTGTCAGTCTGGCCTTACCGAATGAATAGCTGAGGTCGGGAGATTTCCGGTGCAGTGTATGCATGCGTGCGCACGCACACGCACACACGAACACACACAAAGTGCAATTACAGCTATACGCAGAAGAACTGCCTATTCCAAGTACTCCCTTTGTCGACCTCTATATACTTTTGCCTTTGAAAGACCATTACAATAAAGGGGTGGGTGGATGTATGGGTGGGGGAGAGGGGGAGGCGAGAGGGTTGGAATTACTGTGGGGGTACGAGAGAGGGAGAGGGAGAGAGAGAGAGAGAGAGGGAGGGGGCGGTGTTAAGAGGTAGAGCAGAGTCAATGAGAAAGGATTGGAAACGTATGACAAATATATCAAAGAAAAAAAAATGATAGAAAATAAAGATTTGTCCCCCAAAATCAGGGGGAAACTTAGAGAGAGAGAGAGAGAGAGAGAGAGAGAGAGAGAGAGAGAGAGAGAGAGAGAGAGA
>NC_089790.1:15605000-15607500 GCF_040412425.1 Macrobrachium rosenbergii
CTTCAAAGCACAGTGCGTATAAAACATTGTTTGTAACGGGTCGTTCTTCCTGCTTTCATTTATTATTTATAAACCAAGTAGCTTTGTATATAAACCAAGTACCATTGTTTTAAATTACGGTTATGATTGACGTGTGGATTCTGATTCCTGTTTTGCTGTATATTGACTTTGTTTAAATTTACCAACGAAATGTTCCTTTTTTTCAAGATTCACAAATGTTGTCATTCAGGTGGTTTCCAAAGGGTTGGCTTAATTAGCAGGTGTAGCAGGTGTTATATAGTGTTCACGGGTAGACCTGTTGTTATTATTATACGAAGAGAGAGAGAGAGAGAGAGAGTATTAAATTTTGAACGGAAATGTACTTGTCAGAACACACGTATTCATTCAGGATCGGCAAGAACTGACTACCTGTCATGATATTATTCCTAGGTACCGCAGGAGACACCTAGGCCTATGTGACGAAAGCATATACATAATAGGCTATCAATCTCATGTGAATAACGTATACGAAGTCAGTAACTGACGTAGAACAGTATATGAGTTTGTGCGTTAGTTCGTCTGAATTGAAAGAGTTGTTTATCGCAAATTAGGCAGATAAATAACTAATAACTGATAAAACTGATAACTCCAGAACATGACTTCCAATAGGACAAGAGACGGCTAGACGAACACCCGACGGCAAGAGCATGTAGAGAGAGAGAGAGAGAGAGAGAGTATACTGTATGTGTGTGTGTGCGTGTTTGTGTGTCTAGTAAAGCCTTGTATAGTCTAGGGGCCAATGAAATTCCCGACTGGGAGGCACTCGAAAAAGTTCACGCCCTTCTAGACAGTCCTTCTTCTTCTTCTTCTTCTTCTTCTTCTTCTTCTTCTTCTTCTTCTTCTTCTTCTTCTTCTTCTTCTCTTTGGAGTAGGACAGACGAAAGCTGGTTTAGTCTTAGTCTGGGAGATGCTGTTGTTGAATACATATATATCTTTGTTTCTTTTGCTTTGTTTTAGAAGTAAACTGGTTATTGGTTAGATGTAAATGTGTTGTGGAGGTTGTGTCTTTGCTCTAGAATAAAAAAATTATTATTGGTAAGAAAAATGTTGTAGAAAACGTCTGGTTGTCACTTGTAAAAGCGGTGATGTACTTTACATACAGGCCTTAACGACAAGCTTATGAAGACTTTCAGATATAAAAGCACAAAAAGATACGTTAAAAAATGTAATAAAATTTCCACGATGACAAAAAATAAAAAGGAAATAACCAACAGCTAGCTAGCCAATGGCGTCGCTACTGACATTTCACTATGGTCTATATAATCCGTATTGGTTATACAACCCTGAAATATATCTCGTCATCCCTTACATATAGCCTAGTGTTAACACGACCCTGAAATAGCTCCCTTTCTCTGGAATAGGACTCCTATATAAGACTCGTATATAAGTTTCCACAGTGATAAATCTGCCACTAGGAATAGCTCGTAAAACTCTCTCTCTCTCTCTCTCTCTCTCTCTCTCTCTCTCTCTCTCTCTCTCTCTCTCTCTCTCTTGCAGTCTGTCCATCTGTCTGTCTCTCAAGAAACAGTGTATATATATATATATATATATATATATATATATATATATATATATATATATATATATATATAGATGTATATATATGTATATATATAATATATATACATACACACACAAACACACACACACACACACACACACACACACACACACACATATATATATATATATATAATGCCAAAAGTCAACCTGTATTTCGTATGCTTCTTAAATCTCGTGTGCTCTGCATTGTACAACAAATCTGCAACCACTGTACGACAAATTTGTAACGTATACAACAAATTTGCAACAAGTGTACAACAAATTAGCAACATGTGTACAACAAGTTTGCATGCATATAACTAATTCGAAACGTGTACGACAAATTTGCAACCTATGTAGAACTAATTTGCAACCCATGCAGAACAAATCTGCATGTGTACAACAAATTTGTAACTAATGTAGAACAAATTTGCAACCTATGTAGAATAAATAAATTTGTTCAGCATAAGTTTCAATTTTGTTCTACATTAGTTGAAAATTTGTTCTAAATTGGTTGCAATTTTTTTCTACATAGTAAATTAGCAACTATGTAGAAAAAAATTGCAACCAATTTAGAACAAATTTTCAACTAATGTAGAACAAAATTGAAACTTATGCTGAACAAATTTGCAACCAATATACAGGAGAACAGAATTGCAGTGATACTGTCAACTATTGTCTTCTGGTAATGAGAGAGAGAGAGAGAGAGAGAGAGAGAGAGAGAGAGAGAGAGAATTTCGAGGACTTGAAGGTTAAGATACAATATAAGTTAATAAAATTAAAAAATAAGGCATTTTAGGAGTCTCTTTCAAAGTAAGACATTCCAGGAGTCTTTCTTTTAAAGTAAAACTTAATGGAGCCTTTCTCTAACAGTAAGACATTCTAGGAGCCATCCTTTTAAAGTAAGACATTCAAGGAG
>NC_089790.1:15612500-15622500 GCF_040412425.1 Macrobrachium rosenbergii
GTAAACACTGGAGGTCTACTAAATCGCTTCATCTTCCTCTTCTTTTTCCTCCTCCTCCTCTTCTTCTTCTTCTTCTTCTTCTACTTCTTCCTCCTCCTCTTCGTAACAGGGAACAGAACTCAGGAGGACTGACTTACCTGGCTCTGCGAAGCTGATGATCTCGGAAGTCTTGGCGTAGTAGTCGTCATCGAGCTCCTCCTCTTCGGAGTCGCCTCCGCCGCCGCCGCCGCCGTCGGGGCCTCCTCCTCCTCCCCCTCCGCCGCCGTCGGCGGGCGACTTAAACTTCTCCAGGACCTCGATGTCCTCCTCCGAGCGCTGGAGGGTTTGTATGAGGACCTCCCGCGGGATATTGGAGGTCACGTTGGGCTTGGCCCGCAGGCCGAGCTTGCTCAGGATCTGCTGTTTGATGCCCTCGATCCGCAGCGTCTCCAGGGCCTCCTGGGCCCTGGGATCGAGGGGCGCCACCGATCGCGGGTGGACGCAGTTGGGGCAGTGATGGCGGCCTTCTGCTGCTGCTGACGAAGAAGGCGCAGAAGAAGAAGAAGAAGGCAGCGGCGGCGGCGGCACCTCGGGGCGGGCTCGCGCCGAACGAGCTAGCAGCACCACAGCCACCAGCAGCGCCGCCGTCACCGCCCACAGCCTCCAGCCGGTGCTCCTGCTACTCATGAGTCCCGGGCGACGCATCCATAGCAGGAAGGCGTGCAAGCAGGTCGGGGGCCGCGGCCTCACTGAGCCAGTCCCGGCAGAGTCAGACGCTCGCCAGACAGCCGCCACTAGATCCACTACTAACCCTCCTACCCCCCTCCCCCCCTTCTCTCTCTCTCTCTCTCTCTCTCTCTCTCTCTCTTTCTCTCTCTCTCTCTCCTCCTTCTCCCTCCTTCTTCCCACATCCTCGTAGACCTAACTAACCCCTTCCCCTCCCTACCCCTCCCCCCTTTCCGTAAATGCCCCAAGTCTTCTTTTCCCTTCCATGATACCCCTCTAAGTGTTATTTCTCTCTCTCTCTCTCTCTCTCCTTCCGCCATGCACTGACTTCTTCCTTTTCCCTTCCCCCTTCTTCCTTCCTCTCCTTCCCCTTCCCCATACCCTTACATCCACATGGCACCTTGGGACGTTTGGGGGGGGCGATGTACAAGGAGGAGGGGGATGCAGACCCCTCAAAAAATTCCCCTCCTAGTTAGCCCATCAGACTCCTCTTCTTGCCCCCTCCTCCTTTCCCCCTCCCAAGGATGGGAGGAAGGGTGGGAGGGAGTCTGCATTGCCCGCCTGAAACGTACAAACACACACACACGCACACGCACACACATACACACACAGGCACACGTTGTGTGCATTCTTGCTTAAATACCTTTGCCTGTCTGAATTTCTAGGGAGAGCTTAGTTATGCATACCCAAACATGTTTCCCGTCTGGGACAGGCACTAAAATCGTCTTGGGACATCGTGTTTGGCCCAGTCTGACCACCCATAGTTCGAGAGAGAGAGAGAGAGAGAGAGAGAGAGAGAGAGAGAGAGAATTTTTTGAATCAGACAGCAGATTTTGAGAATCTGTGACTTGGCGACGGTGGGTGATTTGAAAAGAGAATAAGTAATGTTATATTTTAAAAATATTAATTCTTTATCTTTTTTTGGAAAGAATAAATAATCTCATATTTTGAAAATATAAATTCTTGATTTTTTGGAAAACAGAATAAGAATAACAATTTAAAAATTTTTAATTCTTGAGTTTTTGGAAAAGAAAATATGAATATATCTGACATAAAATTATTAAATTTTGATTTTTTGGAAAAGAAAATATAAATAAATCTGATTTGAAAATATTAGTTCTTGAATTGTTTTCTTTGCAAAGAGCATAAAGATACCTGGTGTTTAAAAATATTAATTCTTGATGATTTTGTTTTGGAAAACGAACTATAGAAATATTTGATATTTTAGAAATACCAGTACTTAATTTTTTTTCCAGTTAAGTCAGTGTCTGATGAAATTTGATGATTAAAATTGATAGAAAGTGTCAAGTTTTTTTTTTTTTTTGTAAAAAGAAAATAAGTATTTCAGGCAAGACGTTCATTTGAACTGTTAAAATATTTATTTTGTGCTTTCTAAATCTAATACTTTCTAAATCTTACGTAGGTGTTAATGGTTCTTCCAGCTAGAGAAATATTCAACAATTTGTATTATGTATCACGATATTTAAATATATTCGGTCTTCCCATAATCAAGATTTCTTTTAATAAGTATCGTTTTTAAAAAAAAAATTAGGTCGAGTTTTTATTCATACACCAATGATCAAGATTTTAATGATAATTATTTATTGTTTTAAACAAGTGTCGATATTTTTATTCATACACCAATAATCAAGATGTTTTATAATGATAAAATCTTTTATCAATAAAAATTCAGGTCGATTTTATATTCATTCACCAATGATCCAGAATTTTTAACAGATAAGTATCATTTAAAAATAAAATTAGGTCGATTTTTTATTTATACACCAATTATCCAGATTATTTAACTGATAAGTATAATTTAAAAATAAAATTAGGTCGAATTTTTATTCATATACCAATGATCCAGATTTTTTAACTGATAAGTATCATAAAAATAAAATTAGGTCGATTTTTTATTCATACACCAATGATCAAGATTTCTTAACTGATAAGTATCATTTTAAAATAAAATTAGGTCGATTTTTTATTCATATACTTATGATCAAGATTTTTTAACTGATAAGTACCATTTTAAAATAAAATTAGGTCGATTTTTATTCATACACCAATTATCAAGGTTTTATAACTGATAAGTATTATTTAAAAATAGAATTAGGTCGATATTTTATTTGTACACCAATGATCCAGATTTTTTAAGTGATAAGTATCATTTAAAAATAAAATTAGGACGATTTTTTATTCATACACCAATGATCTAGACTTTTTAACTGATAAGTATCATTTTAAAATAAAATTAGGTCGATTTTTATTCATACACCAATGGTCAAGATTTTTAAAATATAGTTTTTCAAAAATGAATTAATCTGGTTTTTTAATCATACACCAATTATCAAGATTTTTAAAATGATAAGTATTGTTTTTCAAAAGTAAATTATGCCGATTTTTTAGTCCATTCACCAATGATCAAGATTTTTTTCAATGATAATGATCGGTTTTCAATTAAAATTCAGGTCGATTTTTTATTTATACACCAATGATCAAGATTTTTTTTTCAATGAAAAGAATCGTTTAGAAAAAATAAGGTAAATTTTTTATTCATACACCAGTGATCAAGATTTTTCAATGAGAAGAATCGTTTAAAAAAATTTCAGGTAAATTTTTATTCATACACCAATGATTAAGATTTTTCTTTAATGAAAAGAATCGTTTAAATAAATCAGGTCGATATTTTATTCATACACTAATGATCAAGATTTTTTCAGTGAAAAGAATCGTTAAAAAAAATTCAGGTTGATTTTCTATTCATACACCAATGATCAAGATTTTTCAATGAGAAGAATCTTTAAAAAAAATTCAGGTAAATTTTTTATTTATACACCAATTATTAAGATTTTTCTTAAATCATAAGGTTCGTTAAAAAAAATCAGGTCGATTTCTTATTCATACACCAATGATTAAGATTTTTTCAATGAAAAGAATCGTTTTCAAATAAATATATTAAGGTAAATTTTTTATTCACACACCAATGATCAAGATTTTTTCAGTGAGAAGAATAGTTTAAAAAAAATTATGGTAAATTTTTTATTCATACACCAATGATTAAAATTTTTCTTTAATGAAAAGAATCGTTTTTAAAAATCAGGTCGATTTTTTATTCGTATACTAGTGATCAAGATTTTTTCAATGAAAAGAATCGTTTAAAAAAAAATTAAAGTATATTTTTATACACCAATGATCAAGATGTTTTCAATGAGAAGAATCGTTTAAAATAATTTGCAGGTAAATTTTTATTCATACACCAATAATTAAGATTTTTCTTTAATGAAAAGAATCGTTTAAAAAACCAGGTCGTTTTTTTATTCATACACCAATGATCAAGATTTTTCAATGAGAAGATTCTTTAAAAAATTCAGGTCGATTTTTTATTCATACACCAATGATCAAGATTTTTTTCAATGAGAAGAATTGTTAAAAAAAAGAATTCAGGTAGATTATTTATTCAAACACCAATGATCAAGATTTTTTCAGTGAAAAAAATCTTTTTCAAAAAAAAAAAAAAAATTCAGGTAAATTCTTTATTCATACACCACTGATTAAGATTTTTCTTAAATGATAAGTTTCGTTAAAAAGAATTTGGTAATTTTTTTTATTCATACAACGATGATCAAGATTTTTTTCAATGAAAAATATCTTTTCCAATAATAAAATTAGGTCAATTTATAATTCATATAACAATAATCAAGGTTTTTTTAATGATAAGTATAGTTTTCCAAAAAAAAAAAAGTTCATTTTTTATTTCACAGATCTATGATCAAGATTTTTAAAAATAAGTTTTATTCCACCCCAAAAATTCAGGTCGATTTTTTATTCATACACCAATGATCAAGATTATTTTAAAATGATAGGTATCGTTTTTCAATAAGAAATTTAAGTTCTTTTATTTTTTGTTGCATACACCAATGCTCCAGATTTTTAAAAATGATGAGCATCGTTTTCCAAAAAAATACAGGTCGATTTTTAATTCACTGACCAATGATCAAAATTTTTTAATGACAAGCATCACTTTAAAATTAGGTCGATTTATGTATCCATACACCAACGATCAAGATTTTTAATGATGAGTATCGTTTTTACAATAAAAATTCAGGTCAGCTTTTGATCCATACACCAACGATCAAGATTTTTAATGATGAGTATCGTTTTTACAATAAAAATTCAGGTCCGTTTTTGATTCCATACCTGTCATGTTATGCAAATTCTTGTCAGTCAGCTACATAAGCTACCGGGAGATATTAGTATTAGAGAGAGAGAGAGAGAGAGAGAGAGAGAGAGAGAGAGAGAGAGAGAGAGAGAGAGAGAGAGAGAGAGAGAGAGAGAGAGAGAGAGAGAGAGAGAACCATAGGAAAAGGTAATAAATAAATAAGCACGAGGGAATAGAAAATAAAACCGATACACCTGAAATTTAGCAGACTTCAGCAGACAGCAGATTACATTGTAAAATGCCACAACGGTGCTCTCTCTCGTAGGGTATTTCAACCTTAATGGTTTATATTCTAGACAGTCTGGCAGTCTCCCAGTTCTTGCAAAGCCTGCTGTTGCTTTTTTTTTTTGTTGCTCTTCCATCCTACAAATGTTGTTTCATGCCAAATTTCACGGTATAGTTAGGACATTGATGATACTTTTCCTGGTCTTAAGGGCTCCGACATACCTCGAGATAGCTGTCAGTAAATACAAGGTGTATGAGGAAAAAAAAAACTATTTTAATCGGAGAGTTTCTGCATTCTCTCAGTTATGTGTTTATAAAGAGTCGAGATTTCTCCTCTTGCTGGTTTGTAAAAGCATGGTAGATAATTTTGGGCAGATAAATTGTAAAATTTGATATCACGATAACAGAATTCGTCCCTTTTTTGACGAAGTGTCGAATATGCATTTTTTCAATTTTTTTTTTAGTTATCTGCATCGCCGGTTATTTTGTCATTGACTTTCTCTTTCAGCTAAGTATCAAGAATTGTCTCTCTCTCACCATACATTCTAGAAGAGAGAGAGAGAGAGAGAGAGAGAGAGAGAGAGAGAGAGAGAGAGAGAGAGACTTGATACTTTTGCTGAAACAAGAAGTCAGTGAGAAAATCACCGCCGATGCAAATAACAAAAATTAAAAAAATGCATATTCGACACTGCCCAAAACACAGACGAATTTTGCTAAATTTTGAAAACGTTCGGTTTGGTTTCTTTTGAAAGCATTACTATAATTTCTGCCCAACCTCATCAGATGAGGCAAAATCTTCGCTTTATTTTTGTCACTAATTTCATGCAATCCAGTTTCTGTTTACAATCGGATTTAATTTTTCGCCACAAACAGAATTATAGTTATAATGACCTTCGGTCATTTGTTAATTACAAATTTTTCTAGATGTTTCTTTACATTTAGTTAACGAGCTCGTTTGAGCGCTGGAACCCGGGGCTGCTGCCTCCCCTACCCTCCCGATCCCCTACCTACCTCACCCCCGCCCGGGGCAGGTAAACAGGTTTGCATGAGGTGGTTGGATGTCTCCCCTACCCTCCCGTTCCCCTACCTACCCCGCTCCCACCCGGGGCGGACAAACCAGTTTGCAGGGGTGTGGGTGGCTGTGCTATGTCTCCCCTACTGTCACCCAGGGGAGGACAATCAAGATCCACTCGGATTGTATTATTATAGATAAATACAATCACCTGTTTCAGTCAGCGTTTCCAAGATTAATTTATTTTAATTTTTATTATGAGAAATGTCATCAGTTACGTTTCTCCGAGTTTTTTTTTTTTATAATTTAATGACGTGATTTTAATGTATGAAAATATAGTTGTTATATATGGCAGTTTATAACTACAGCTGTTTTGCGCAGAATAGAACTGGAATTATTGTCATGCAATTTGCAGTTTTATTTGCTGGATAATCCAACCTAATTCAATCTTGGCCAGATAACATCCAACCTCGTCAATCATTAATTCTTCAGCATATCTCAACTATCTCGATTTTTCCAACACATAATTCACCACAGACGCTGTTTTACGTATCGTAAATCAGGAGTAAATTAAGAGAGAGAGAGAGAGAGAGAGAGAGAGAGAGAGAGAGAGAGATTGAACAAACAACTACTCTCTCACTGGGAGAATTCAACTCATTAGCAAGGAACGAACTCATTTCCCTTCTCAGGAGAGAGAGAGAGAGAGAGAGAGAGTTGTTTACTTGACCTTCTGTTTATGTCGACACGAGAAGGCGCTCGTAAAATTGACATAGCCCTGTCAATGGCTTCTCAGAGAGAGTGTATGGGCCTAGTTTTTTTTTTTTTGTTTAATGTTTTTTCAGGTTTAAAAAGTACTATTAAATCATTAGGTCAGTTTTTTATGCATTTTATGTCGTTATTTTTCTGTCATTTTTTCATTTGTCATGTTTTTTGTGTGTAAAAATCTTCCTACATTATTTTAACAATGACCTAATCATTATTTACATTTCGTCACACCTTTAAAGAGAATCAGACTATCCATTTTCTATATTTTTTAGAGAGAGAGAGAGAGAGAAAGAACTTCTTCGCAGGTAAGTTCACCTTTTTCTCGATTCGGTCATTCCTCAAACAACTGCTTGCTTTCATTTGCTCCTCACCGAGAGAGAGAGAGAGAGAGAGAGAGAGAGAGAGAGAGAGAGAGAGAGAAATACTTGCCTTTTTCTCAATTCGGTCATACCAGAAACATCTGCTTTTATTTCCTCCTCATCGAGAGAGAGAGAGAGAGAGATTGATTCACCCTTTTCTCAATTCGGTTATACCACAAACACCTTTCATTGTCTCATCGAGAGAGAGAGAGAGAGAGAGAGAGAGAGAGAGAGAGAGAGAGAGAGAGAGAGAGAGAGAGAGAGAGAGAGAGATTCACCTTTTTCTCAATTCGGTTATACCACAAACACCTTTCATTATCTCCTCAGAGAGAGAGAGAGAGAGAGAGAGAGAGAGAGAGAGAGAGAGAGAGAGAGAGAGAGAGAGAGATTCACCTTCTTCTCAATTCGGTTATACCACAAACACCTTTCATTGTCTCCTCAGCAAGAGAGAGAGAGAGAGATTCACCTTTTCCTCAATTCGGTTATACCACAGTTTTCATTATCTCTTCGTCGAGAGAGAGAGATAGAGAAACTTCGTAGGTAAAATCACCTTTGTCTCCATTCCTCAAACGAGTGAAAGAGAGAAGAGAGACAGTCAAACAGAGAGAGAGAGAGAGAGAGAGAGAGAGAGAGAGAGAGAGAGAGAGAGAGAGAGAGAGAGAGAGAGAGAAGCGACTTCTTCCCAGGTAAGCAAAAGTGCTTTTGACAGTCGTTAACCTGGACATTCAAGGTTTATGTCCTACATTGTCAATGTCTCCCTGATGACGATACAATGAGTTTCATCATAAAGAAAGTTAAGGAGAAGAACTCATTTGTCTTATTGCCCCACTCGTGTTGAAGAAAGTGTTAATCAGTCGACTAGTTTGCTTCTGGGGCTCTGTTGCTTTTGGGGCATCTGGATTAGCTCGTCTTTGAATCTTATTATTTCGTTCCACGTCTTCATTAGCAAATGGCCTTGGGTATTGCGAGTTAGGTCATCATGCCTTTCTTCGTTGTGCTCGGTTGTGTGTGTGTGTGTTTTTTTTTTTTTTGGGGGCAGGATGGTGTGTCTTTGTTTAATCTTTGTGTGTGTGTTTTTTAAACGTGTGCTGCTCTGAGACTCAAAGTTTTTGAATTTATTATTATTATTATTATTATTATTATTATTATTATTATTATTATTACTTTAAACGTGTGTTGCTGTGAGACTCAGAGTTTTAGAATTTATTATTATTACTATTATTATTATTATATTATTATTATTATTATTATTATTATTATTATTATTATTATTTTAAACGTGTGTTGCTCTGAGACTCAAGTTTAGAGTTTATTATTATTATTATTATTATTATTATTATTATTATTATTATTATTATTATTATTATTATTATTATTATTATTTTAAACGTGTGTTGCTGTGAGACTCAAAGTTTTAGAATTTATTATTATTATTATTATTATTATTATTATTATTATTATTATTATTATTATTATTATTATTATTATTAAAACTGTTTTACCAGACCTCTGAGTTGATTATTAGAATCCAACCTCTTTGAAGGAGAGGTTTGTAACCTTCGTAGAAAAAAGCGGAGGCCATCACTTTTCACCTTGTGTTTTTAATAATTTGTTGATATTTTCATCTATTTATCTATTAATTTATTAATTTATTATCTGTTTTTTCCATTTTCTAATAACTGATCTCTTCTTTCTGCATTTTCTTTTATCTTCTGTAACTTCTTGCAAATGAACACCATAATTTTCTTTGGAAGTTTGAATTTCAAGTCAGCGGCCCCTGTGGTGGGCTTGTTCCATATAAATGTGTTTCACCAATAGAGTTCACGTTCTGAATAATAATAATAATAATAATAATAATAATAATAATAATAATAATAATAATAATTTCTTGAATTTCAAGTCAGTGGGCCCCTAATAATAATCTTGTCTGTATAAGTGGGGTCCAGGTCCTGGATAATAATAATAATAATAATAATAATAATAATAATAATAATAATAATAATAATAATAATAATAATAATAATAATAATAATTTCTTGAATTTGAAGTCAGTGGGCCCCTGTGGGCTTGTCTGTATAAATGGGGTCCAGGTTCTGCATAATAATAATAATAATAATAATAATAATAATAATAATAATAATAATAATAATAATTTCTTGAATTTCAAGTCAGTGGGCCCCTGTGGGCTTGTCTGTATAAATGGGGTCCAGGTTCTGAATAATAATAATAATAATAATAATAATAATAATAATAATAATAATAATAATAATAATAATAATAATAATGTATGACGACCTTTTATTTATTTATTTATTTATTTATTTATTTTTGTACATAGGTTAAACTAAAATTGAAGGACAAATTCCTCATTGTCTTCACTGTAATGAAGATTCTTGAAAAAAGTATCAGAAATTAATGGGAAATGCAGAAAGAAGAGATCAGTTATTAGAAAAGGAAAATAAAATAACAAGTTAATAAATGGATAGAAATGGGATTAAATAATTAAAACTGCAAGGAGAATTGCTTTTGGTAGTAATGCATCGCATCTTCTGTTGGACTTTTGAAGTTCCAATTGGGCGACATCCTCAGTTATATACCATCTTGACAGTTTATGGGAGAATGAAATACACTATATATATATATATATATATATATATATATATATATATATATATATATATATATATATATATATATATATATATATATATA
>NC_089790.1:15627500-15630000 GCF_040412425.1 Macrobrachium rosenbergii
AAAGGAAAATCATATTTAATCTCAAAACCTATATTAAAGTCCCTAGTTGATAGTTAAAATCTAAACTATGAACCAGAGAAGAAGAAGAAGAAGAAGAAGAAGAAGAAGAAGAAGAAGAAGAAGAAGAAGAAGAAGATTCATAGCCCATCTTTCGCTCCTCCTTAAATTTCCCAATGTAAGGAAAAACTTTGTCTCATTACACACTTTCCTAAATCGCCCCCTTTCGGGGAACCACTGAATACCCTTCCTGAAGAGCACATTGCCCTCCAGAAATTATCTGAACAGAAATAGAAAAGAGAGAGAGAGAGAGAGAGAGAGAGAGAGAGAGAGAGAGAGATTTCTGAACAGAAATAGAAACTGAGAGAGACTCTTGCCATTTTTGGATTTTTAGGAATCGATGGAGTTAGTTTCCTAGACGGAAGTTTTACGCCAACGCTTCTCAGTCTAGATTCTCCGCGAGAATTTTCTCGGCGAGGTGGAGTTACGACGAGAGAATTCCCGGAACGTATTTTTATGTCTCCTTAATGAGGGGAATGTGTTGGTGTACGTACGTACGCATTACGTCCGTTGCTAGCCTGCCTGCTTGCTTGCGGTTTTGTTCTATTTCCCAGTTGCCGTTCTCGTATAGCTAGACTAAGTCCTCAAGGTTCTGGGCCCTGCTTATTTCATCCTGAAAGTCTTGTCAGCATTGTTTTCAGGCTCTTTTTTTTGGGGGGAGGGGAGGACTTGCAGAGACCTCCTTTGCCAGAGACCTTTGCCAGAGACCTCACTTACCAGAGACCAATTTTACCAAAGGCTTCTTTATCTAAAGGATGTCCCTTGGCAATAAAAGCATCCGAAGTGTGGTATCTTGCGGCCCAGCAGCGGATGCACTCTGTTATTGCTGAATTTTCTCTTGGGAGAGTATTCCACATAGGCCTATACCCCGTAGGCAGCGTCCCTTCCTGGTTAGGCACCTATAGCTGCTGTAACCCGCTTTCATTCCTTTGACTGTACCTCAGTTCATATTCTCGTTTTTCCATCTTGCTTTCCTCAACCCTCTCCTAACAGTTCCTTCATATTGCAACTGCAGACGGTTTTCCTCCTGTTACACCTTTAGATAAACCCTTATTACTCTCAGTTTCCCTTTCAGAAATGCTTGACCTCATCATAGGTCCAAGCACCTGGCATTTGGCCTCAATTTTATATTCCTATTCCTAATAGGCAGAGGGTTCTAACGATTATTGCTGTTACATTCTCGTGGGAAAAATACTCCAAATGGCCTATATATACAGCTGCTACGTCAGCAGATTTTAACTCGCCTTCAGTACGTCAGTTCCAGGACGCGAAACGGACGGGAAAAACATCACGACGCATCCCTCACTCACTCGCTCACCCGCTCGTCGGGTGAATGGATGAATTATGGATGAATCCGGATGAATGATGACCGCCGTGCCGTTCACGCTTTGCGTGACGGTGTACGTGACGTCACGACCTAGGCTCATCCCGTATGCTAAAGCAACGACGTCACTCAGCGGGGTCTTTGGAATATTGAAAGATTGATTGATTGACTGACGTCTCCCGGAACGCCGTTTTCTTGTGAAGCTTAGCGGATGTTGACGTTTGCGTAAATAACGTCAGAATAATCATACAGCTCTCCTTTCGTGTAAGTACTTAAGTTATAACATTTGTATGCTGGACTCATACCCGAATGAGTGTGTACGATCACTTGTATCGAAGTTTTATTATCTTCATTAGAAAGTATATCTATGTATTAATAACGTTATCTCTATTATCAAAGAAGTTGGTCTTCTCAAATATATTTGACAGCTGTGCTGTCTTAGTATATATTTTTTTCTTCTTAAGTTATACTGTTTTGATCGGATCAAATTTATTAATAATAGTTTTTTTAGCAGAATTTTATATATTTATTTATTTATTTATTTCAGTTATATTTTTCTTTTTTGTTTTTTTCTTTTTAATCAAATGTATATGTAGTTCTGTTTAGCAGAATTTTATTTTTAATTTTGTATAACACTATATAAAAGTGAAAAGATCACATTTTAGTATTCGGCGTCAGTGACCCTGGTAGTTGTGACGCCAGCTAACCCACAATTAATCAATCAATCGGGGACCTAATTACTTATGTGCCATCAAAATAACTTGTGTCCATTTTTTTAATATTTATTATAATGATTTTATTAATTTTTTTAAAATTAGAAGCTAAGAGAGGAATAAACTTGATGCAGAGTACAGTGGTGTGACAAATATTGGTCTCTTGTCAAACGGTATTATTATTATTATTATTATTATTATTATTATTATTATTATTATTATTATTATTATTATTATTATTATTATTATTATTATTATATTAAAATGGGTTTTATTTTATCTTCATCTTTAAAAAACTGAGAACCTGAAGGGCGTATGTATACTTGTATATATGAATATATATAAAGACACATGTATATTAATATATATATTAATTTTATATATATATATATATATATATATATAT
>NC_089790.1:15632500-15660000 GCF_040412425.1 Macrobrachium rosenbergii
TATATATATATATACATATAATATTTATATATATATATATATATATAATATATTATATATATATATATATATATATATATATATACATATAATATTTATATATATATATATATATATATATATATATATATATATATATATATACTATACTTATATAAGTAACTTTTATGTAAAATCTCATTATATACATGGCCCTTTGGGAGCGAGAAAAAATGAAGTCTTTTGCAGTGTACAAGGTCATTAATCACTTGGCAAAGAAAACAGATGTTACATGATATTTTGCCTTTGGTCATCTGTTGAGAGATGAACGATTGCAGAAATATGATCTGCAACTTTGTCCATATCTAAACAAAGGATTAACGCCTTCCGTGCGTGAACACGGTTTTTTCCTGGTGATTCGGTATTGTAATAATAATACGTTTATTCTAGAACAATGGTTCTCAGCTGGTGGCCCGTGGGCTACTAGTGGTCCATGGTTCCATTTTGGTGGTCCACAGGACGTCCGCTATATTTTTCAGTATACTAGAGATTGCCATACATATATTTTCAGTGTTTCCGTAATGCAGTGACAAAAATTTTATCTAGATTAATAATTGCATATTCATTTTGTTGTATTATTATGACAATCTACAGGCTGTAATTCTCGTGTAGGAAATATATTTCAATCCAGAATGTTTATTATCTATATTTGTCGTTACACAAAAAAAGAGATTTGGTCCACAATTTTTTTTTATTGGGCTGGTGGTCCATGAATTCAGAACCAATGATATATATAGTGACGATCTGCAGGTTGAAATTCTCGTGTAAGAAACATATTTCAATCCAAAATATTTAATTTATATATTTGTCGTTACTTAAATACAGAATTGGTCCACAATAATTTTTTCTGTTGGGCTGGTGGCCCATGAATTGAATTGAGAACCAGTGATCTCGGATGATATTCTGATTATTTATATAGTGACGGTCTGCAGGTTGTAATTCTCGTGCAAGAAACATATTTCAATCCAAATTATTTATTATATATATTTGTCGATACTTAAATATAGAATTGGTCCACTGTATTTTCTTTTTATTGGGTTGGTGGCCCATGAATTGAGAACCACTGATCTAGAATCTCGTTCGAAAAGTTAGAATTCACATAACGAAATTCACCTTCACTTCCCGAATTCACTGAAGAATGAGAATTCACTCGTGTCTCTAAAGTTGCAAAGTTTCCTTGATACGTAACCAGATTTGCTGAAAAGCAGCACTAATACACGGGAATTGTGCCTCGCTGTCCAACTTCTCAGTTCCAGAGGTCCTTTATTCCTCACACCACTGGACTGTGGAACAGCCTCCCTGAGGATGCTGTGCAGGTGGAACTTCAGAAGTTCCACCGGAGATGCAGTGCGTTGCTATCCTGATACAGTTCTCCTTATATTTTAATAATTTTCTTACATTTTTATTTATTTATTTATTTATTTATTTGTTAATTTATCTGTTTTTTAATAACTGATCTCTCTTTCTGTATTTCTTATTGCCTTCTGTTCCTTCTTTCGAATGAACACCATCATAGCCTTTGGAAGCTTGAATTTCAAGTTAGTGCCCCTGTGGTGGGCTTTTCCATATGAATAGGGTTCATCTCATGAATAATAATAATAATAATAATAATAATAATAATAATAATAATAATAATAATAATAATAATAATAATAATATTATTATTATTATTATTATTATTATTATTATTATTATTATTATTATTATTATTATTATTATTATTATTATTATTACAGGTTTGTTAAATGAAATGGCAGTTTCAACAGCATTTATTTTATATAGTAAACGCTCAATTACTATACAAAGTAAATGCTGTTGAAACTGCCATTTTGTTTAACAAAACCTGTATTAAAGGTCTTTTCCTATTATTATTATTATTATTATTAATATTATTATTATTATTATTATTATTATTATTATTATTATTATTATTAATATGAATTTCAAGTCAATGGCGCCTGTGGTGGGGTTGTTCCATATGGACAGGGTTCCTCTTCTGAATAATAATAATAATAATAATAATAATAATAATAATAATAATAATAATAATAATAATAATAGCCTTATAATGCTTCCCCTCGATTTAATGAAGAGGGGAAGTGACGTCATCACCCCGGGGACGGGTGCTTGGCAACTGGCCCCTCGTTACCCCTTAGGGATTTTTTTATTGGTTTGAATTTGACGATGCTTGTAAATTGTTGTTGTATGAAAAGGCTATCGTTTAGAACCTGAATACTTTCCATATACTTGAAATTCAAGCTTCCAAAGAATATGCTTTATATTATTATTATTATTATTATTATTATTATTATTATTATTATTATTATTATTATTATTATTATTATTATTATTATTATTATTATTATTATTATTATTATTATTATTAAGAAGATGAACCCAATTCATATGGAACAAGCCCACCACAGGGCCACTGACTTGAAATTCAAGCTTCCAAAGAATATTATGGTGTTCATTCGAAAGAAGTAACTGAAGGTAATGAGAAATACAGAAAGAAGTTATTGGAAAAGGAAAAATAAATAAACAAATTAATAAATAAATAGGAAAAATGTAAGCAAGTTATCAAAATACAAGGAGAATTCCTTTAGGGTAGCAATGCATTGCATCTTCGCTTGAACTTTCGAGGTTCTAATTCACGACATCCTCAGGGAGGCTGTTGCACGGTCCAACCGTTAGCAATGAATCGGAAAACTCAAAAACATTGCAAATTGCACCTTGCAAAGAAGCAACAACAACTACAACAACTCCTACAACTACAACCAAGAGGAGAAAATAGGAAAAGTCCGTATATGCAAATCAAATGCAACCTACGGAATAGGTAAGAAAAACAGAGATATGGGAGTTGATATTCAAATGCAAAGAAACATGTTGCATCATTCTATGGCACGCTGGTGCTGGCTGGAAACCTCCTCTGCAGTTCTATATTTCTACAATTCTACATTTCTACAGCTGCCCCATTGTCCGTATCTCGACGGGAGCCGAGAATAAACGACGTTGACAGAACCTGACGGACTTCTGTGGGTCTGGAAATGTCAAGACAATGCTCTTAGGAGATCTCCATCTCCGGGTTGCAGCCCATTGCAATATGGGCCTTCAAAGTTGAATGTGCAACGCTTGTTTATATTCCTTATAAAAATAGATCTGTAACCGTGATGCAATTTTTGCGAAGGTCGTGTGCAATGAATATCTGTGAGTTGCGGAAGAAAGTGTTTGTTTATGCGCGTGCACGCGCCGTATATATGCAGTTTCGTATGCACGAGAATGGTGGAAATTATTTATTGAATAAGGAAATGATATGTAAATATCTGGGTTTCAATATATATATATATATATATATATATATATATATATATATATATATATATATATATATATATACACACACACATATATACACACACATATACACACACACATATATATATATATATACATATATATATTTATATATATATATATATATATATATATATATATATATATATATATATATATATATATATATATATATATATATACATGTATATGTATATAAATATATACAAACATACTGCATATTCACTCTTGACAAACACATCTCGTTATCTCTTCTTCAATTGCGCAAAAAAAAAAAAAAACTAGTATATTGACAATACATGTCAAGATAATATAATCATTCTCGGGGACTTGTCCGTCTCGAGGAGATATTTTAATTCTTATATTCTTCCATGTTTTGAATATTTATTGCATTTCTCTTTTTTGGTTGTCAAGCAACTGATTTGCATCTTAAACTGTTTGGGGCAAAAAACTTGCAATCTGTTGAGTTTCTTGTGCGTGATCTCAGTACTGGTCATTGGGTACCTTGGCTAAATTAGGCCAGTGTGTATAATATTTACTAATATATTAAATCTAATATAGTCTTTGTGATAAAATAGTATAGGACATTTGATAATATTTACTAATATTTTATATCTAAAGATAATATAGTCTTTCCAGACTATACCACCCACCACGTACTTCTAGACATGCAGTTACTTTTCCTAGAGTAACTGTTCCGTACTATAAGTATTAATATTTCCTAATACATTAAATATGATATAGTCTTCCTAGATCATTCCATCCCCATATTAAATATGATACAGTCTTCCTAGATCATTCCATCCCCACGTACTACTAAGAATACCATTATTTTCTAGAGTAACTGTATACCTAGTTAAAAAGTTACTTTTCTAGAGATTTCTAGAGGAGTTTTATTCCTATTGTGACTCAATTATGGAATAATCTGCCCATTTCTGCAGCTAATTCTCTGGCAACTTCAAAAGTTCGAACCTGTAAATACTTTTTTTTTTGAGCAGGCTGACTTGAGTCTGAACTGTGTGATGTATTTGTTATTTGTTTTATTTTTTTAATTTTGTTATTTATCTTATTTGTTATTTTCTGTTTTTCTCTTTCCTAGTTTATTCTTATATATCTCAGTTTCATTTTCTGTACTTGGCAGTTTTGATTATTGTAGTTATAGGTCCGTGGTACTCTGTTTCTCCAAGCAACCGTATCACAAACAAGAAGGGTCCTCTTTGCCTGAGAAAGACCAGTCAGTATATATATATATATATATATATATATATATATATATATATATATATATATATATATATATATATATATATATCATAAGCATATATAAGTTCCAGATATAAAACGCCTGGAAGGGAAGGTGAAAGATTCCAGTTTCTCTATGGAGTCAAACCAGGGCTGAAAATGACCCCAGAATGTCAGACGGAACGTCAAAGAGACAAGCGAGGAGCGAAGGCCGCGCTTATCAGGCATTTTGCTGTATCCGCGCAACAACTTGGATTCCCTTTTAACCGTCCGGCTGTTTGTTGGGAAACAACGTGTTGTTTGCTGCGAACTTCTTCGGTAAGGAGCAGGTTTTTGGGGGAAGAGAAAGAGGCGTCGATAACGACGAAGGGAACACGAGAACACGCGCCCTCTTGAGAATGTCAGACTGGAGACAGTCAAAGAGAGAGAGAGAGAGAGAGAGAGAGAGAGAGAGAGCTTATCAGTTAATTTTGCTTAGTTCCGCGCAGACCACTGAGCTGATTCCCTTTTAGCCTCCTAGGGCTGGGAAACAAGGATTAGATTTATTTTACGTGGCTAAGAACCAACTGGTTACCTAGCAACGGGACCAGGTTTACTGGGGAATCGGCACAACATTATGACGAGAAATGAATTTCTATCACCAGAACATTCCTCTAGTTCTTCATTGGTCGGAGAGTCGAAATGGCCAACAGCGGAGAGCCGAGAGCTCCAGCCAGCCCTCCAACGAAGAGAGAGAGAGAGAGAGAGAGAGAGAGAGAGAGAGAGAGAGAGAGAGAGAGAAAGTCCAGAGTTGCACTCGGAGCCAGACCAACCGCATAAGCAGCGTCTAAAAATAATCCGGCCCGGTGGGACAACAAGTTTTCTGACACGCTAAATATATATTTGTAAGTACCAGGACCCGCGCGTGACCCCTAGACGACATATTCGGCCAAAACCTGATCTGAAGCGACAGAATTGACGCACTTCGTTGCATTCCAGCCTCGTCAAACACTCGATTGCAGAATGTGCAACATCCTCGCTGGAATGTTAAGAAGATGCCATGGCGCCGGGTTCGGGAATGATCGGAATGCCGATAAAAATACAAGGGCTATATATACATAATCGTTTACAAGGGAGGCTTATCTGTTTGTTTACAATATAACGTAGTGTTGTGTGTGTATATTTATATTATATATTATTATATATATATATATATATATATATATTATATATATATATATATATATATATATATATATATATATATACTGTATATATATATGTATATATATATATTTATACACACACACATATATCTATATATAGTGTATATAGAGATATACAAAGAAATAATTTAATAGTTATCCACACATATTTTTAAACTTTCACACACACACACACACACACACACACACACACACACACCACGCGCTTGCGCGCGAGCAAAACAGATAATTTTAGACTTGAAAGGAGAGATATGTTATTACTGAACTGTAATATCTTATGGACACAATATTTTAATATGTCACTATGACATTTATATTTTTTTTATACTGCGTAAATTATTATCAATTTCGAATACTTGCCCATACACAAATTAACTAACTGAAACCTGGCGTGCTTTCGTTTCTTGAAAAGAGAAAGTAAAATTAGAAAGTATCAAAGTTCACATTATTTGACAGAAAAGTTTGAAATGATCAACAGACAATCGTTTGTGTTATAGCTGTAATTTTCTAACCGACGTGACCTGTGTGTGTGTGGGTCAGTTAATAGCGCCCTTGAGTTAGAAATATGAAATTGAATTTTGCAGGCCTATTTTTAAAAAGATTTCGAGATAATTCAGCTTGTCGCCTTGTCCTGCCAAATTTGATACAATCTAAGGTAAGACACTCGTAGTGTTTACCTTACCGAGACCACCAGCTCATCTTAACAGCTTCCAAAAAAGAAATATATAAAAAAAAAGCTATTTTACTGCCGTATGAATATGCATAGGACTCTCGCGGTTCATCTTAGCCGTCAGTTGATGTGTGTGTGTTTTTTTTTTTCTATCTCTCTCTCCCATCCAGGGATGTTGTCCGGGCTCGTTCTCTGTAGTTTAAGGAGGCAGTTCTTGCACTTCGAAGTCCTTAGGCGGTCATTAGGGCTCATCACCTTCTGTTAATTCTGGCTGCCGAAAGCGCTGGGCTGTACGTAATGGCGTAGCGGAGGGGCGTTTCCGAAACTGAATCAGATTGGTGTGGGGTGCGACTGTGAAGTGAGACTGTGGGGTGAACTTGCAAGGTTAGATTGCGGGATGAGACGGTGGAATGAGATTGTGGGGATTAGACAGTGGGGTGAGACTGTGGGGTGGCATTATGGGGTGAGCTTGAGGAGTGAGACTGTGGGGTGACATTCTGGGGGTAAGTTGTGGAGTGAGACTGCCGGGTGATATTCTGGGGGTGACATTGTAGGGTGAGACTTTGGGATGAAATTGTGGTGTGAGACTGTGTGGTGACTGTGTGGGGCGAGACTGTGGGATGGGACTGTGGCGTGAGAGTGTAGGGTGTGATTGTGGGGTGAGACTGTGGAGTGAGACTGCGGGATGAGACGGTGGAGTGAGATTATGGGGATTAGACCGAGCAGTGAGATTATGGGGTGACATTAAGGGGTGAGACTGTGGGGTGACATTCTGGGGGTGAATTGTGAGTTGTGGAGTGAGACTGCGGGGTGATATTCAGGGGGTGACATTGTATGGTGAGACTATGGAGTGAGACTGGGATGAAATTGTGGTGTGAGACTGTGGGGTGAAAGTGTGTAGGGCGAGACTGTGGGATGGGATTGTGTGATTGTGGTGTGAGACTGTAGGGTGAGATTGTGGCGTCAGATTGTGGTTTGACACTGTGGGGTGGCGCTGTGAAGTGAGACTGTGGGTAAGACTGTGGGGTGAGATTTTGGGTTGAGACTGTACGGTGAGATTGTGGGTTGAGACCGTAGGGTGAATCTGTGGGGGTGAGACTGTAGAGTGAGATTATGGAGTGAGTCTGCTGGGTGAGACTGTGAGGTGACACTGTGGGGTGACACTGAGGGGTGAGACTGTGGTCCTTTAACTGTCATGAAAGGTTTGTCTCTCTCCCCTATTTAGGCCTATATTAAATTGCATCCTTTTCTTGTCGTTATTTTTTCGTTTTTACTTTTTTAGTTTTCTGGAAAGAAAACTATTGCGCCGGCTTTGTTTGTCCATCCGCACTCTAACCTTAGTATTTTATTTTATTTAAGGCTATTAAAGTTAGCCATGATCGTGCATCTGGCAACGCAACAATCACAGGCCACCACGGCCGGCTGAGAGTTTTATGTGCCGCGGCTCATACAGCATTATACCGAGACCACTGAAAGATAGATCTGTTTTCGGTGGCCTTGATTATACGGTACGCTGTACAGAAAATCTTTTACTTGTTTTCTGACAACCTTAAGTCAGCATCTCTCGCTCTCTATGTTTCGCGAATGATTGATCTCTTCATTGTTCTATATTCAGTATTTATACTCATTTTACGAACGTTAGTTTTTGTTATCTTTAATTTTTGTTATATTTTCTTTTTCCGGTATCTTCAATTTTGTTAGGTTTTGTTTTTTCTGTATCTTGAATTTTGTTATACTTTCTATCAAATTCTTTTGAAAGAAATTATTCCTGTGTCTTTCAATATGCTATTCCGCCCACTGTACGTTCCAAATATCCGATATTCAGATAATTTCGTGTTTATTTAGAATAATTTCCTGTCTCTCCAGTCTTTGAGTCTTTGTAAATCCATAATTGCAAATTATTGTAAAACTATCTCACTGATCAAGCTATCAGTAGTATACACCTTTAATGAGGAAAGCCTCATTGTCACCCATGAAATGTTACAGAGCTGAGCTAGGTACGCGTGACATTGCCCCGTAACTCTTCATTCATTCAAATCGTAAAACTATGCATGTACCGTTACGTAACGGTTAAGAAAACAGTAAAAAAATAAAGGACTCCGTTATCAGCGTGAAATCCCTGCGCCTAGGATTGAGGGAATCCTACGCCACGAGAAAGGATAATGAAAGGAAAGGTCATCCTGATCAGATGCGGCAAAAAGTATGACCGTGGAGAAAAGTAGTGCACGTGCATGCATGACGAAATGCAGTACCTGTGGGGATTAGAAAGCGGAAACGACGAGGTCCCTGTAGCAATGACAATAAAAAAACAATATCGAATACATTTCCCCCGGTAACAATAACAAAAACAATAATAATAGCAGATATAAATACATCTTTCTCTCTGGGTGGAGTTGCCAGCGCTGTTCGTGATTTGGAAAAAAACCCTTTTTGCAGAAAACGTGAAAATAAGATTAATTCAATTTAAAGATTAGTTTTGATACTTTTAGTTTTCTGAAAAGAAAACTATTGAGATGGCTTTGTCTGTCCGTCGGCACTTTTTTTTGTCCTCCCTCAGATCTTAAAAACTACTGAGGCTAGATGGCTGCAAATTGTTATGTTGATCATCCACCCTCCAATCATCAAACATACCAAATTGCAGTCCTCGAGCCTCGGTAGTTTTTAATTAATTTAAGGTTAAAATTAACCGTAATCGTGCTTCTGGCAACGATATAGGATAGGCCACCACCGGCCCATGCTTAAAGTTTCATGGGCCGCAGCTCATCCAGCATTATACCGAGACCACCGAAAGATAGATCTATTTTCGGTGGCATTGATTATACGCTTTAGCGGCTGTACAGAAAACTCGATTGCGCCGAAGTTTCTTCGGCGCATTTATTACTTGTTGACTTTTCATCCGCCTCTAATATGTATACAGTAAATACATATTGCATACATGACCCATACATGTATGTATTAGCACGTACACACTGATACGCTGGCGAGTATATCACCATAGAGTATAATTATAGGCTATAACTTGGTCAAGAGAAATGGCCTTGTATAAACCACTGTGTCTCATATGCTAATTCTAGACAGAAACTGATTTGATAAATGTAAGCGGATACGGTCTTATATGCGTTGGTGGTCTGTCTTACTTTTCGACTGTTGTCAGTTTTGTTTCAGCTGTTGTCAGTGTTATTTCAA
Source organism: Macrobrachium rosenbergii (assembly GCF_040412425.1). Classification (NCBI taxonomy): domain Eukaryota; kingdom Metazoa; phylum Arthropoda; class Malacostraca; order Decapoda; family Palaemonidae; genus Macrobrachium; species Macrobrachium rosenbergii. The sequence continues at coordinate 15,642,197 of NC_089790.1, forward strand.
CTGTTGTCAATGTTGCTTCAATTGTTGTCAGTGTTGCTTCAACTGTTTTCGCTATGTTCTCAACTGTTGTAATTGTTCTTTCAATTGTTGTCAGTGTCGTTTCAACTGTTGTCAGTGTTGTTTCAGCTGGTGGCATTGTTGTTTCTACTGTTGTAATTTTTTTCTGCTGTTGTCAGCGGTATTTCAATTCTTGTCAAGGTGTATTCAGCTGTTGTCAGTGTTGTTTGAACTGTTATCAATGTCATTTTAACTGTTGTCAGTGTTGTTTCAACTGTTATTAGTGTTTTTTCAACTGTTGTCAATGTTGTCTCAACTGTTGGTCAGTGTGTTCCTTCTGTTGCCAGTGTTGTTTCAACTGTTGACAGTGTTCCAAATTTTGTCAATGTTATTTTTACTGTTGTCAGTGTTGTTTCAACTGTTGTCAATGGCGTTTCAACTGTTGTCACTGATACAACCTGACATATACCAAGGTCGAATCGATAAAGCTGATTTCCCTAAGATCCATATCTTATACGATTCAAGGGTTACTTGCTCTGAGAGAGAGAGAGAGAGAGAGAGTCGAAGGTCAGTGTAGTTTGTATTTTTTAAAGTTTGTTGTTGTTCTGGGAAGCAGTTAATTGCGCATTAGAGGTCGGGGGTGGCTGTATGCTTGAAGATGCTCTGAGAGAGAGAGAGAGGAACGAACTTCTAAATGGCAAATGTGTTTCGTTTAAAGCCGTATTATTATTATTAGTAATTTGTCCTCCCAATGTATGCCTGTGTGCCTATATGCCTGACCATATGCATACCTGTATGCCTGCCTGTATGCATACCTGTATGCTTGCCTGTATGCCTGCCTGTATGCATACCTGTATGGCTTATTGTATGCCTACAAAGTTAGCTTTTTTTGTGCTGCTTTCGAGCTGAATTTGGCACAGATGGACTTAAAATTTGCCTGTATGCCTGCCTTTATGCTTGCATGCCTGCCTTTATGTCTGCCTTTATGCCTGTATGGCTGCCTTTATGCTTGCATGCCTGCCTTTATGTCTGCCTTTATGCCTGTATTGCCTTTATGCTTGCATGCCTGCCTTTATGTCTGCCTTTATGCCTGTATGGCTGCCTTTATGCTTGCATGCCTGCCTTTATGTCTGCCTTTATGCCTGTATGGCTGCCTTTATGCTTGCATGCCTATCTATATGGCTTCCTGTATCCCTGTATACCTGCCTGTGTAGCTGTCTGTGTCTGCTATCCTGCTTATTTGCCTGCCTGTATGTCTGATTGTATGCCTGCCTGTATGTCTACAGTATGTCTACCTGTATGCCTGTATTTCTACCTTTATGCCTTGCTGTATGTCTGTCGGTATGCCTGTATTTCCACCTGTATGGCTTCCTCTATGCCTGGATACCTGTATGGCTGTGCCTACATCTATGCTTTTATATCTATATGGCTGCTTTTGTGCTTGTGTGCTTGCCTGTATGCTTACCTGTATGTCTACCCGTATGCCTGTCTGTATGCCTGTCTGTATGCCTGTAAGCAGCCTGCTGTCTGTATATCATCCATCGGCCTTAACTTCAAGCGACTGTGTTGTGTGGCCTTAGTCCATTCTGGGGGACCTGTGGGATGTCCATCTTAATAATCTATTGTCTCTCTCTCTCTCTCTCTCTCTCTCTCTCTCTCTCTCTCTCGACGTTGTCGAGGATAGGAGGAATCACGCACTGCATTCGACAGTGTTCGGCTGTCTGGTGGTGCTTTCCCCTCTCTCCTTCTCCTCTCTTTCTCTTCCTCGTCTTGTTTGTTACCGTCTTCGTGTCCGAGACAACATTCGACAACATTCGACAGTATTCGACAGTCTGGTGGTGCTTTCCCTCTCTCCTTCTCCTCTCTTTCTCTTCCTCGTCTTGTTTGTTACCGTCTTCGTGTCCGAGAGAGCTTTCGACAATGTTCGATAATATTCGACAGTGTTCGAATGTTTGGTGGTGCTTTCCCTCTCTCCTCCTCTCTCTCTCTCTCTCTCTCTTCCTCGTCTTGTTTTTTATCGTCTTCGTGTCCGAGACAGCTTTCGACAATATTCGACAGTATTCGACAGTCAGGTAATGCTTTCCTTCTCTCCTTCTAACTTGTTTCGTTTGTTTCCTCACCTGTCACCGTCTTCGTGACCGAGACTGTATTCGACAGTATTCGACAGTCTGGCGGTCTTTCCCTCTCTCCTTTCCTTCTCTTTCTCCTCCTATGTTTGTTTCCTCATTTGTTACCGTCTTCGTGTCCGAGACTGCATTCGACAGTATTCGACAGTGTTCGACAGTCTGGTGGTGCTTTACTTCTTTCCTTCTAACTTCCTCGTCTTCGTACTGTCTTCGTGTCCAAGACTGCATTCGACAGTATTTGACACTATTCGACATTATTCGACAGTATTCGACAGCCTAGTGGTGCTTTCCCTCTCTCACTCTCCCCTCTTTCTCCTGTTGCTTGTTTTCTCATTCATTACAGTCTTTGTATCCGGGACAGCATTCGACAGTATTCCTTCGTTATTTTTATCACTCATTTACTACGAGTCGGTCAAATCTTGGGGCGCCGATATGCAGTCCAGTGACCTAATTAAAATCTCTCTCTCTCTCTCTCTCTCTCTCTCTCTCTCTCTCTCTCTCTCTCTCTCTCTCTCTCTCTAATAAATTTTTTTCTCTCTCACTTTTTCTCTAATAAAAGTCACTCTCTCGCTCTCTCTCCGTTTCAGAATCACGTGGTTAATCTATCACGGTCTCCGGGTATATATGTGATCGATTCGTCTAGGACTCTCCGCTAATGACTTTGTTCTGGGTATAATTTGATCTCCGCGACCCTGGGCGTCGTAAGCCAAGATGCCCATTCTTTCACAAGGTATCCTCCTCTCGTGAAAGGGAGAATATTGGTCTGTCGGTTGCCGGGTTGTTGTCGGGTTGTTGTATGTAAGTCCGTCTGTTGTCGGTCCTCTTGAATCCACAAGTATAATGATTTCCTGAGCATTCCAAAAATGTCACAAGTAAAAAATGCGCTGAAGTTTCTTCGGCACAATTAAGTATTCTGTGCAGCCGCTACAGCGTACAATCAAGGCCACCGAAAATAGGTCTATCTCTCGGTGGTCTTGGTATAATGCTGTATGACCCGCGACCCATGAAACTTTAACCACGGCCTGGTGGTGTCCTGTCCTATATCGTTGCCAGAAGCATGATTATGGCTAACTTTAACCTTAAATAAAATAAAAACTACTGAGGCTAGAGGGCTGCAATTTGGTATATTTGATGATTAGCGGGTGGATGATCAACATACCAATTTGCAGCCCTCTAGCCTCAGTAGTTTTTAAGATCTGAGGGCCGACAGAAGATGTGCGGACAGCATGAAGTGCGGGCGGACAGACAAAGCCGGCACAATAATTTTCTTTTACAGAAAACTAAAAAGCAACCAGATTTGCTGAACAGCAGCACCAATATGCCGTAAATTCGCCTCGCTGTCGAACTTCTCAGTTTCAGAGGTTACTACCATAAAACAATTCTTTTATTTTAATAATTTACCTACATTTTTGTCTTTTTATTAATTTGTTAATTTAATTTTTTTTTTTTATAACAGATCTCTTCTTTCTGCATTTCCCGTTACGTTCTGTTACTTCTTTCTAATGAACACCACCATATTCTCTGGAAGCTTGAATGTCAAGTCAATGTCCCCGGTGGTGGGCTTGTTCCGTATGAATGGGGTTCACCGTTTATCTTCCGAATATTCATAATTAACATTTATTACAGAAATAAGAGACTCCGGTTACTGGGCTTTGTGATAACGTGACACCTCAACAGAGTTGGGGCGTTGACCCCCTGTTCCTGAAGGGTCAAGATGATCTCAGAATAAGAGGCTGACCTCCAGAGAAGTATTAAAAGACAAACTGAGTCTCTGGGACAAGTTTTATGTTGCAGATAAAAAGTTATGACATGTTGACAAACATTGAACATCTCTCAAAGCCCTTAGCCTGCTGCTGACGAAGAAGTGTTTCCAGATGTTCCCAGTTCCCGCCATAATGGGAGGACATGTTTCATGAGCACTCTTCCAGGAGGAGTGATCAATGTGAATGTGGTCATGTGGTGGAATGTGACACCCATTATGGTTAGTTAGAGAGAGTCTGATACTTGTCAAAATTGTACCTGTCACTGTCTCAGTTTCTCCTTACGTGGAAATGAATGATGGGGTACCTGTAGATTTGTCGGATTAGGGTCTAAGCTTCTGTGATTAAGTTTGTACATATACACGGCCATGCAGAGAGAGAGAGAGAGAGAGAGAGAGAGAGAGAGAGAGAGAGAGAGAGAGAGAGAGAGAGAGAGAGAGAGAGAGAAAATACATTCTGACAACTAACTCCTTCAATATTTTGACAAACTATCTTGATAGTAACTTGAACTTATAAGCCAAATCATAACTTGTCAATAATCACAGGACCTTTTTGTTTTTGTTTACAGATTCAGCGTGTGTCTTGGAGAAAGTAAGTAATCATGTCTTTCCTTAGTCTTCTGTTATTATTATTGTTTCTCCTTACTGAACCCGTTATTCGTTTTTCTATCTCTTTATGTATTTATTTATTTATTTATTTGTTTATCCCCTTTTTTCCTTATTTTTTTCTGTGACAAGTTTATCGCCTTCGGAAGGTTATTTTGTGATAAATTTATTGTCCTCAGAACGTTCCTTTGTGTCAGTTTATTACCCTCAGAACTTTCTTCCGTGACAAGTTTGTTGTCCTCAAAACGTATTTTTATGAGATTATTAACCTCAAAACGCTTCCTCTGTGATAAGCTTATTATCTTCAAAACGTTTCTGTGAGATAAGTTTATTTTCCTCAGAGCGTTTCTGTGAGACAAGTTTATTGTCCTCAGAATGTTTCTCTGAGACAATTTTATTGCCTTCAGAACGTTTCTGTGAGACAAGTTTAGTGTCTTCAGAACGTTTCTGTGAGACAAGTTTATTGTCCGCAGAACGCTTCTGTGAGACAAGTTTATTTCCTCAGAACGTTTCTGTGAGACAAGTTTATTGTCCACAGAACGTTTCTGTGAGACAAGTTTATTGTTCTCAGAGCGTTCCTGTGAGACAAGTTTATTGTCCTCAGAACGTTTCTGTGAGACAAGTTTATTGTCCACAGAAACATTGTTTCCTGTGAGACAAGTTTATTGTCAGAACGTTTCTATGAGAGTTTATTGTTCGTTTCTGTGAGACAAGTTTATTTCCGCAGAATTGTTTATTTCTCAGAACGTTTCTATGAGACAAGTTTCTGTCCACAGAACGTTTTGTGAGACAAGTTTATTGTTTCAGAGCGTTTCTGTGAGACAAGAGAACGTTTCTCTGTGAAACAAGTTTATTGTCCACAGAAGTTTTGTGAGACAAGTTCATTGTCTTCAGAAACGTTTCTGTATGAGACAAGTTTATTGTCTTCAGAACGTTTCTTAGTTTAGTCTTCAAAACGTTTTTATCGTTCAAAACGTTTCTTTGAGACACGTTTATCGTTCTCAGAACAATTCTTTGTTCCAGTGTGTTGTCCTCAGAACATTAATTTCTTTGCTCCAATTTATTGTCCTCAGAACGTTCCTTTGCGCCAGTTTATTGTCCTCAAAACTTTTTTTGGTAAGTTTTGTGTCCCGGAACGCTTCATGGTAACAAAACTTATCGTCTTTAGAACGTTTCCTCTGTGACAACTTATTGTTTTCTGAACGTTTCTCCGTGACAGAATTCATCCTTCCCAGAACTTTCGTTTGCGAATGACGCCCCTGGGAGGTCCTCCAGTTTTAGCAACACCTTTTCTATTGTCTCTTCACCGTGGGACGTCTGCGACGAGATCCAAGGGCGTCGCGCGGATAAAAATAGAAGACGCGCAGACGTATCTTCATATCCCCGTAACCGACGCTGCCGTCTAGCCACATAGCGTGTTGATCTAGTGGCTCAAACCAGAGTTATCGGAGTCCTGTTACTCTCTCTCTCTCTCTCTCTCTCTCTCTCCTCCTCCTCCTCCTCCTCCTCCTCTCATCATCATCATCATCATCATCATCATCATCATCATCTTGGGAAGGACGCTCATCTCATCATTAGTTTCTTACCTGTGAGACATATTGGTTTTCTGGGGCCGTCTGTTCTGTGTGTCTGATTGGTTTTCTGGGGCCGTCTGTTCTGTGTGTCTCTTCTGAATGTCTGTCTGTCTGTCTGTCGTGGTTGTTTTGTGCTTATTTGTCAGAATTTTCTTCGTGGTCAACTCAGACTTGGGATGGTCAGAGGTGGCCTGTGTTCTTATCTGTCTCAGAATCTGATTTGTGTTCTCATCTGACTGATTTGTATTGTTATCTGACTGGCTGAATTATATTCTCATCTGACTGTCTCTTACTTGTATTTTCATCTGACCATGACTCTTGACTTGTATTTTCGTCTGACTATGACTCTTGACTTGTATTCTCATATGACTATGGGTCTGACTTGTATTTTCATCTGACTATGATTCTGACTTGTATTCTCATCTGACCCTATCTCAGAATTGTATTCTAATCTGACTTTCACTCTGACAAGTAGACGTTAACTATTTTGACTTCGTTTGTGCTAACTCTTAAACAGCGAAGTCATTCAATTGCTTTTGTTATTTTATTCATGTTTTTAAATGAAACAGTGTTTAGGCAAAGAGTTCTCTCTCTCTCTCTCTCTCTCTCTCTCTCTCTCTCTCTCTCTCTCTCTCTCTCTCTTGTTTCTTGAAAATTTAATCGGTAAATTCACTTATGTTTCGTACTTTTTTAAGGCACCCTACAATTTAGGATGACTTCTTTATAATATATTTTTTATTTTTATTCTTTTGTAGAAAGATTTTCGAAAGTGCGTCTAAGGCATTTTTGTAGATTCATAAAGAAAAGAATAACTTTATTGTAATGGGGGTTTCGTATAATCAGCGTCCTTGAGAGAGAGAGAGAGAGAGAGAGAGAGAGAGAGAGAGAGAGAGAGAGAGAGAGAGAGAGAGAGAGAGAGAGAGTTTTAAAAAATGTAGCTTCCAAAGAATATGGTGTATTATTATTATTATTATTATTATTATTATTATTATTATTATTATTATTATTATTATTATTATTATTATTATTCAGAAAATGAATCCTATTCACATGCAACAAGGCCACCACAGAGGCCATTGACTTCAAATTCAAGCTTCCAAAGAATATTATTATTATTATTATTATTATTATTATTATTATTATTATTATTATTATTATTATTATTATTATTATTATTATTATTATTATTATTAACCCTATCCATATGGAACAAGCCCACCACAGGGGCCACTGACTTGAAATTCTATCTTCCAAAGAATATTATGGTGTTCACTTGAAAGAACCAACATAAGGCAATAGGAAATACATTATTATTATTATTTATTATTATTATTATTATTATTATTATTATTATTATTATTATTATTATTACTCAGAAGATAAACCCTGTTCATATGGAACAAGCCCATCACCACAGGGCCCACTGACTTGAAACTCAGGCTTCCAAAGAATATTATGGTGTTCATTTGGAAGAAGTAACAGAAGGTAACAGAAAACACAGAAAGATAAGGTCAGTTATTCGAATTATCAGATTCAGGACAAATTATCTGGAATCTCTGCCAAAGTATCAGACGATGACGCTTTTACTGGAGATGAATATTTCAAAGTTAAGTATTCCTTGCTATCTGAGGCAGTTACCACAAGTCAGATTTGTAAAGTATAATGTATGCAGGCAATGCACAATGCACTGGAATGGGAACAGAGTTGAAAGTAGGTTCACTCCTGCTTCTGATTATTCTCTCTCTCTCTCTCTCTCTCTCTCTCTCTCTCTCTCTCTCTCTCTCTCTCTCTCTCTCTCTCTTTCCTTCCACTAACTGGAATGGGAGCAGAATTGAACATACTAGTTTCATTCTCTCTCTCTCTCTCTCTCTCTCTCTCTCTCTCTCTCTCGCTCTCTCTCTCTCTCTCTCTCTCTCTCTCTCTCTCTCTCTCTCTCCTTCCAGTGCTTCACTTCATTACCTTCTCCCTCTATTCTCCACCTCCCCCTTCTCTTTCTCCCCCCACCCCTCCCCCAACCCACGATGTTTTTCTTCTTCATTCTCAGGGTAATTAATTTTCCAAGAAGAGGACTCTTAGTATGCATTGACTTCCCACACCCACACTCCTGATTCTGCCTGCATGGAATATGCATTGGCATTTAAGGCCTTTGTATCAGCTCTCCCACGCAGCAGCAGCGGCAGCAGTCTTAGTGCAGCTATGGAAGAAGAAGAAGACATTAAAAGTTGCGGAAGATTTGGCTTTGGCAGAAGAAGAAGAAGAAGAAGAAGAAGAAGAAGAAGAAGAAGAAGAAGAAGAAGAAGAAGAAGAAGAAGAAGAAGAAGAGAGTTCATCGGATTCCTTTCCTTGAAGGGTACAACAACAAATTAGATGCGAGACGATTTGCATCTCCCTAAGGGAGAAAGTTTTGAGGGGGTAAGGGTATTAAAGTGCTTTCGATTTGATTAGATAGGGAATTGTGATGAAAAACAGGAGAGTGAATTAAGTGGGCGTGTCTACTTGAGATATTGAGTTAATTCATTCAGTAATAATTCTTAATTATAATCATTTCATGCAGGATTATCACTGATGATCTTAAAAGTACTACCACAATTATAATTACCACAGTTATAATAATTCATAATTATAATAACTTTAGGTATGATTATCACATATGATCTTAACAGTACTACCACTGGAATGTTTTGTATGCAATTCTACGATGCTCTGTCAAATTACCACAAACTCAGAGCAGGCAGGTAGAACTTATCACATCATTTTATTTATCTGTACATATTAATGTCTTTTTTAAGAAGATGGCTTGTGAAAGTTAGCTTAATTAGATTTGACGTAAAATAATAAAAAAATATAAAATATATAAAAAAGATTCTCCAAGCAAAGAGCCCGTAAAAGCCAAAGGAGAATTCTCCGTTTCATGTACCCTTCTGATCTTCTGCAACCGACTACTCTCTTTCTGGGAATTTGAATATGTCCAGACAAGTTAAATGCTCTCTCTCTCTCTCTCTCTCTCTCTCTCTCTCTCTCTCTCTCTCTCTCTCTCTCTCTCTCTCTCTCTCTGTGCCCATACATAACGTCAATTGGACATTGTCTCTGCAGTGTGTATAAATTATGTTTGTGCATGAGAGCGTACACATACGTATATATGGCGATTCATGTGTGTGTGTGTGTTTTTTTTTTATTTGTATTGTCTGTGTATCTGTGTGCGTGTGTGGGTGGGTGTATAGGTATGTACGTATTTTTTTTTTATTCTTAGTCGCTTTTCATACACAGCTTACTTTTTAATCTCGTGTTATTTTCAATGCTGGCTCTTGTTTGTTCTACTAAAGCTCTGTTTTTTAAAAGAAAGCTCTGATTCCCGAATGAAAGCTCTGATTCCCGAATGAAAGCTCTGATTCCTGAATAAAAGCTCTGATTCCTGAATCAAGACTCTGGTTCTTGGAATGAAGCCTAAATCCCAGAATGAAAGCTCTAATTCCTGAATTAAAGCTTTAATTCCTGAATGAAAGCTCTGATTTCTGAATTGAAGATCGAATTCCCGAATTAAATCTAATTCCTGAATGAAAACTCTGATTCCTGAATTAAAGATCTAATTCCTGAATTAAAGCTCTAATTCCAGAATTAAAACTCTAATTCCTGAATTAAGACTCTAATTCCTGAATTGAAGCTCAAATCTCAGAATGAAAGCTCTAATTCCCGAATGAAAGCTCTAATTCCTGAATGAAAACTCCAATTTCTGAATTAAAGCTGTAATTCTAGAATTAAAAGTCTGATTCCTGAATTACACCTCTAATTCTTGAGTTACAACTCTAATCTCTGAATTAAAGCTCTACTTCTTGAGTTACAACTCTCATTCCTGAATTAAAACTCTAATTCCTGAGTGAAAACATTAATTCCTGAATGAAAGATCTATATCCCGAATAAAAATTAATTCCTGAATCAATGTTCTAATTCCTGAACTGAAGCTCTGATCCCTCAATTACAGCTCTAATTCTTGAGTTACAGCTCTAATTCTTTGGAAGCTTGAATTTCAAGTCAGTTACCCCTGTGGTAAGCTTGTTCCATATGAATAGGGTCGTCTTCATAATAATAATAGTAATAATAGTAATAATAATAATAATAATAATAATAATAATAATAATAATAATAATAATAACATATTTCTTTATGGGTTTATTTTTATAAGTCTCATATTTCCTCGTATTTACACGATATTCTCTGTCAATAATTTCATATGCAGAATTCGTGATGTTTTCATAGTAATAATAATAATAATAATAATAATAATAATAATAATAATAATAATAATAATAATAATAATAACAACATATTTCTTTGTTTCTTTATTCTGTAAGGTTCATATTTCCCCGTATTTACACGGTAATTTTTTGAATGTTTGTAACCTCCAACATCTTTTTGGGATGTTTAAAACATTTTGGGTTGTTTAAAAGCTTTCGTGCGTAATTCGTGAATGTTTTCTAGTATTCGTAATCACTGCGAATTGGTTAAAAGTTCATGGGGTCTTAGGTCATTATATTTCCAAGCGTTATGTGTATATAGGTTACTGTAACAGAGAGAGAGAGAGAGAGAGAGAGAGAGAGAGAGAGAGAGAGAGAGAGAGAGAGAGAGAGAGGGCAGTGAGCTGATGAGATATAATATATATCCAGTATATATATATATATATATATATATATATATATATATATATATATATATATATATATATATATATGTATGTATAGAGAGAGAGAGAGAGAGAGAGAGAGAGAGAGAGAGAGAGAGAGAGAGAGAGAGAGGGGTATGAATATAGATTCTAATCTGTATGACATAATAATGATCTAGGTCATTTATATATATATATATATATATATATATATATATATATATGTACACACATATATATATATATACATGTATATATATATATATATATATATATATATATATATATATATATATATATATATATATATGACCTAGATTATTCACTTACCTGCCAATCTTAAATAATTCAACTTAACACTGAGGTAGATCATTATTGTGCCGTACATATGAGAATCTGGATCTGAGACAGACAGCCAAAGAGAGAGAGAGAGAGAGAGAGAGAGAGAGAGAGAGAGAGAGAGAGAGAGAGAGAGAGAGACTCTGACTAGATGAAAGTCTCGCTTGACATTCGCAGATCATCTTCCGGTATATCTCAAGGAAAAGATGATGTCGGGGCCTTAGACCACAGTGTTGAATTACCGCATAGCGGTGGTGGACGCAAGTTCGTTGGGTTAAGCTATTGCGAGGCTCTTGAGACGGCGATAGGCAATTGCTAGGTAGAGGCACAGAGTCAGTCAGTAGTCGGGGTAGCCTTGGGAATATGAATCATGATCTATCTATCTATCTGTTATATATATATACTGTATATATATATATATATATATATATATATATATATATATATATATATATATATATATATATATATATATATATATGTATGTATTTATATATATGTATATGTATGTATATATATAATATATATATATGTATATGTATTTATTTATATTTATATATATATATATATATATATATATATATATATATATATATATATATATATATATATATATATATATATATATATAGAGAGAGAGAGAGAGAGAGAGAGAGAGAGAGAGAGAGAGAGAGAGAGAGAGAGAGATTGTGTGTTTATGGAAAGAATCCTTCGACATGAAAGTTTAGAATGTTAAGAGAGAAAGTGTGAGAAGGACTTGTGCAAAAATGGGATGAATAGAGAGAGAGAGAGAGAGAGAGAGAGAGAGAGAGAGAGAGAGAGAGAGAGAGAGAGCTACTTAACGCCAGAACATGACACCGTCTATAAAAAAAAACAGGGCAGAGATTAATGACACAACCGTGAGATTACCCCAGGTGAGAGAAAGAGCGGATAGCCGAACCTGGTAACCCCGGCATATGTTCACGCGAGTCGTCTTTCTGTTTGTCTGTCTGTCTGTCTGTTCGTCTTAGAGAATCCATTGGTGTATCAAATTAAGGTCAAGACCCTGGTGAGAGGGGAGGGGGCAAAAGGGGTCAGAGGGAGGGTTGATGCTCTGTCAGCTTACTGTGATAGATGACGTCGAGGGAATTTGGATACTGTTTGAAACGACTCAGAATTTTGAATTAGGAACCGTTACCTCGCTCTCTCTCTCTCTCTCTCTCTCTCTCTCTCTCTCTCTCTCTCTCTCTCTCTCTCTCTTTTTTTTTTTACCTTCCGAGGTATCGAGGTATGTGTGTGAGAGAGGGAGAGGTAGAGGGAGAGAGAGAAAGAGACACCCAATTTCTAGCTTTCAAGAGAGAGAGAGATGCTACATTTCTCTCTCTCTCTCTCTCTCTCTCTCTCTCTCTCTCTCTCTCTCTCTCTCTCTCTCTCTCTCTCTTTCATACTTGCTCATCTCTCATTTTCATACCATTCCATCTCTCATTTTCTCTCTTTACCATTCCAACTTTCATGTTGAAGGCATCTCTCTCTCTCTCTCTCTCTCTCGTTGTTTCTCGAGTAAGGTTAAGTCATTTTCTCTACTCTTCTTTGTACCTCGTTGTGTGAGTTCCTTTAAGTAGCATGTAAAGTATTTGCTGCAGAAATACGCCTCAGTATAACTTATAAAAGTATCACAACATCGCGATACATACTTTTCTATATTCATATCACCCCAGAAATATGTCAGTGTGTCAGGATCGCATGACGTATTATAGAATCTCAAATATCGATCTGATTGAGAGAGAGAGAGAGAGAGAGAGAGAGAGAGAGAAACAGAGAGAGAGAGAGAGAGAGAATCTGACCACAATCAATATCTCTTGTTTATTCTCTTCTTCTTCTTCTTCTTCTTCTTCTTCTTCTTCTTCTTGAGGATGTCGCGCAATTGTCACCTCAAAAGTTCAAGCGAAGACGCAATGCATTACTAACCTTAAACAGTTCTCCTTGTATTTTAATAATTTACTTACATTTTTATCTTTTGATTTATTAATAAGTTAATTTATTTTTATCTTGTTTAATAACCCATCTCTTCTTTCTGTATTCCCTGTTGCCCTCTGTTGCTTCTTTCCAATGAACACCAGATTCTTTGGAAGTTTGAATTTCAAGTCAGTGGCCCCTGTGGTGGGCTTGTTCCATATGGATGGGGTTCATCTTCTGAATAATAATAATAATAATAATAATAATAATAATAATAATAATAATAATAATAATAATAATAATAATAATAATAATAATAATAGACCATATTCGTTGGAAGTTTGAATTTCAAGACGATGGCCCATTTTGGCTTGTTCCATATGAATAGGGTTCATCTTCTTCTTAATAATAATAATAATAATAATAATAATAATAATAATATTAATAATAATAATAATAGTAATTTTTTACTCTTCAGTTTCAGAAGGACGGGAATCAAAAGAGAGAGAGAGAGAGAGAGAGAGAGAGAGAGAGAGAGAGAGCTCTAATGTGCTAATGTACATTACTATGTCTATAACACCCACGCTTTTATAATTATCGCCCTTTTTGTCTTGGCTGCTGAATGCTCTCTCTCTCTCTCTCTCTCTCTCTCTCTCTCTCTCTCTCTCTCTCTCTCTCTCTCTCTCTCGTATAAATGCTGGATTTCGCTTTTGATTTTCTAAATGAATTTAACACGAGAAGGTTGACAGTTAAAAAAATACTATTATTATTATTATTATTATTATTATTATTATTATTATTATTATTAAGGCCTTAGTTTTAAGTCAACCCTTGTCTATTTTGCAAAATAACCTCCTTTGCTAATTGATCTGTGAATATCAAGTGAGCATCCATCAAGTCTCTCTCTCTCTCTCTCTCTCTCTCTCTCTCTCTCTCTCTCTCTCTCTCTCTCTCTCTCTCTCCCGCCACTTCCGCTTCTAGTCTTTCTTTTCCCCTCATTTATTTATTTATTTTTTTTTTTCGTATCGTCTGCCCACGCGTCATTCACGCTTATCGTCTGCTTCTTCGTCGTGTCTCCGTCTCTCCTGTTTTATTCAATTTGTCCCTCCCTTCCCACACGAGAGAACGGGGCAATTAAGAGTCTGATGACTGAAGACTTCCTTCAGAGACCTCGCTTATTAACACCAAATGGTCAGCCTCATTATGCGAATTAGCCGGTCGCTTTGAATGGCAATAGAATAGTTTCTCCAGATTTAACAGAGAAAAAGAATTAAATGCTTTTAACGGGGAATTAGTTTCTGACCTTTATATTCGTGTTACGTGTTAATTTTAAATGTGCTTTTTATTGGTCTGTTTTAGGGTCCTGAGAACATGTATGTATTATATACACACATGTATATATAATATATATATGTGTGTATGTATAAACATATATATACACATGGATATATACATACATGTATATACACACATATATATATATGTGAGTGTGTGTGTACAGAGAGAGAGAGAGAGAGAGAGAAATAATCAACACAATTACGTGTGGAACAGAAACAAATTTCTGACTCACATCAGGATCGAACCCAGGTTCCAATTTCTTTTATGACTTGTGTGGCTTGGTTGGCAGCGGTCTCGTCTTTCAATTGAAAGACCTGGGTTCGATCCTGATGTGAGTCAGAAATATATATATATATATTATACATATATATATATATGTATACATACATACATACATACATACATACATACATACACACACATACACACACACACACACACACATACATACACACTTTACCAACTGACTAAGAAGCCTATATCTCTATGACTCTTCAGACCTGAATATTTACGTCCAAAAGGAACCTTCAAACAGTGCACATATCCATGTCATTATTTAAGCCGCCTTCGACGAGGGAACAAGACCCAATTAAACATGACAATAAGCAAGAAAGTGAAACCACTCCTGCGCCATTTTATCAGCACCAACAAAGTCCCAAGTGAATCATTTCACCTACAGTAATTATGGTATTGTTTTACACCTCATCTGGGTCACGTTTCGGTGGTACCCTTTCCCCTCCTGTGTGTGGCCCCAAAGGAGCACACACACACTGTTTTGTGGGGAGGGGGGAGGGAATGGGGAGGGGAAGAATAGGGAATAGGTTGGGAGGGAATGGTTTACACAACCCCCCACCAACATTGCATCCATTCTATTTCTGTCTCGTTTTGACGCGCTGGTGTCAAGTTGCATTTGCTAAATTTGTTGACATCAACATGCTCTCTCTCTCTCTCTCTCTCTCTCTCTCTCTCTCTCTCTCTCTCTCTCTCTCTCTCTCATTCATTAAACGTGAAAAGACACTCTCTCATTCTAAAACCACACCATACGCGTCCCTACGCCCACCGTACTTAAAGCATTCTTCACCATACCAGAGATAAATCGAGCATTCGACACTTGCACTGAATATTCTTCGGCGTAGACGAAATGGCCACAAAGGGAGTTCGTGGCTGCATTTATCAATACTTACTGTCCAATATTTGTATTTAACTCGCTTAATTCTCATTCGTTCAGTGTTGCCTGGGGCATTCGATACCCCTTCTATTTCTGGGGTGGGCGCTTGTCCACAAATTCTTAGGGATTTGGAGTCAAATGACGCGCAAACACGAGTGTCTTTTTTTCTGGATTCGTTTGGTAAGACGCATTTCTGTGCGATTCAGGCGATAAACATCACTATGTATTTTGTCTAGTTTCGGTAAGTTGTTCCCATAATTGTCTTGTTTATACTACTGCTCATTTTGTTTCAGTGTCTGTGCATTTTACATTGGCTTATTTGCATCAAAACAGAATGAGATGCTGATTCTCAAACGATTTATCCAAACATCTGTCAAGGTGTTGGCGAACCTGTAACCTTAATTTTCTTAATTTGCATTTACTGTAGTCAGTGAGCTGTACATTACAGGAAGCTCTACACTACTCAAGGCTCTCTGCAGCATCCCGTCCTTGTGCCCCAAGCTGCTACAACCCCTTTCATTCTTTTAACTGTACCTCCGTTCATATTCTCTTTCTTCCATTTTCCGTTCCTGAACCCTCTCCTAACAATTGGTTCATAGTGGAGCTGCGAGGTTCCCCGTATTACACTTTTCAAACATTTCTACTCTCAATTTCCTTTTCAGCGCAGAATGGCCTCATAGGTCCCAGTGCTTGGTCTTTGGCCAAAATCCTGTATTGGATTCTTTACGTTCTAGACGGTCTGAAATGAAATAGCATTGAGAGAGCCTGAAAATCTTCAAGAGCAGTTGAATAAAAGATTTTCTGAGTTTGAAAGGAAATTCAGACTTCGTAAGCGCTCTCTACAAGAAAAAAAAAAGAACAAAGTGTAGGTGTTTGAAAATACAGAAGATTTGGTAAAAGACATAAAGAGTAAAATCTTGCCAGAATGTTTACAAGAGGAGAATTTGTAGGAATATGCTAAAAGTGTCGACCTTTTTATATGAAAAAAGAGAAATATCAGAAATATTATTCTTTGACGACAAATTGGAAAGCTTATGAATTTTTTTTTTCAAGAGCGTAACGAATTATTGAATTATTTCCTGATGTTGTAAAATTTGAAGACCTGTTGACATAGAGATCAGAATATTTAAGAGATTTACGGAGAATCCGTTTAAAAAATGTATTAAGAAATGTCTTCATAAGGTTTTCCTATCACGAAACAATTTTTATAAAACAACAGGTTTCAAATGAAACCTCGGCTGCTGGATTTGATCTACTGAGTAAAACAAAGTAGAGGATTCATTCTCTCTCTCTCTCTCTCTCTCTCTCTCTCTCTCTCTCTCTCTCTCTCTCTCTGTTCATGCAATCTTTTCATACGTCCACCTCTCGTTTACTTTCTTACTATTCCAACTTCCATGCTTGAAAGATGCCACATCCTCTCTCTCTCTCTCTCTCTCTCTCTCTCTCTCTCTCTCTCTCTCTCTCTCTCTCTCTCTCTCTATTCACACCATCTCTCTCTCATATTTTTTTAACATTTCAGCTTTCGTGCCCACCTCTCATTTTCTCTCTCTCTCTCCTCTCCAGCATCCCTTCATGTGGTAATCTTTGTCATATTTTTTTAACATTTCAGCTTTCATGCTGAAGGCATCTCTCTCTCTCTCTCTCTCTCTCTCTCTCTCTCTCTCTCTCTCTCTCTCTCTCTCTCTCTCTCTCTCTTCACACTATCCCTTCATGTGGTAATCTCTCTTTTTTTTTTAACATTTCAGCTTTCATGCTGAAGGTACCTCTCTCTCTCTCTCTCTCTCTCTCTCTCTCTCTCTCTCTCTCTCTCTCTCTCTCTCTCTTCTCTGATTCAATCCTTCCTGTAATCTCTTTTGCATCTCTCTCTCTCTCTCTCTCTCTCTCTCTCTCTCTCTCTCTCTCTCTCTCTCTCTCTCTCTCTCTCTCTCTATTCATACCATCTCTGCACATGCCCACCTCTCATTTTCTCTCTCTTTCCTCTCCAGCTTTCGCGTCGAAGGCATCTTTCCATAGCTTGCCTTTTTTTTTTTTTTTTTTTTCACCCGCGTGTCTGACACATTACCTGAAACCTGTTTTGCCTAATATCGAATTTCCTTCCTTGCACAATCCCCCGTGTTGCTATAATGAAGGTTTTCTTTAGTATCTCTCTTATTTTTTTTCGACCAGTTGTCTTACAACCGAACAATCTCGCGAGGGATTTGATTTCGTGAAATTTTTAGGCCGTCGAGTCAAGCAGTTGGGCACTCTAGGCCACAGAGTCCTTAAGAATGGGAAAAGATGGGGTTGGAGTGGTTGGACAGCAAAA
>NC_089790.1:15670000-15672500 GCF_040412425.1 Macrobrachium rosenbergii
ATATATATATATATATCCCAGTCTATCTCACTGGGGTACCTTGATAAACGGTGGTTCCTGCCTAGTTAATCACATATCACGAAGGTTTTCAACCTGAAACCTACCCCCGTCTCTCTCTCCCTCTCTCTCTCTCTCTCTCTCTCTCTCTCTCTCTCTCTCTCTCTCTCAATTGCTGGATTTCGCTTTGGTTTCCTAGATGAATTTGGTACGAGAGCTTTGATACTTAATAGATTGTTATTATTATTATTATTATTATTATTATTATTATTATTATTATTATTATTATTATTATTATTATTATTATTATTATTTCTGAAATGCTCTGCTCTCTGCTCATGTTCGAAAAGCGTCTTTGAAATAATCTGCTTTTTGGAGTCAGGCTGAGGCCAATGAATATTTAAAAATAGTTTTTACTGTATACATTATGTGTTTCTATAGCGATATGTAGATGTTGTTCAACTATGAAAAGCCATATATATATATATATATATATATATATATATATATATATATATATATATATATATATATATATATATATATATATATATATATATATATATATATATGTATTATCTCTCTCTCTCTCTCTCTCTCTCTCTCTATATATATATATATATATATATATATATATATATATATATATATATTTATCTTATATATATATTTATATATATATATATATATATATATATATATATATATATATATATATGTATATTTAATGTGTGCATTATATACTGCATGCTTGTCTATATATGCTTTCATGCACAGAAAATTTCATTATAAAAAATTAATAATTATATTAAAACTATTGTAATGTACAGTTTGCAAATCATAACGACAAAAACTTAGCAAGACGATAATTTGCAAATCACGAAATAAGTGAATCTTTTCAAACTCCCCACAATGATATTATAAAAACGAAATAATTAATTAAAAACTATTGCAATGTAGTTTGCATATCGCACTAACAGCAACTTTGCAAGATAACAATTGTCAAATCACGAATGGTTTAAGAGAATCTCTTTATAGAAAGTAATACAAGCGTATAGTCTGTCTTCAGATGAATAAATAAAAAAGTATTGCAGTGTACAGTTTGCAATTCGCAACGACAGCAACATTGCAAGACGACAGTTTGCAAACCACGAATTTATCAAGAGAATCTTTTTATAGAAAGTAATCCAGGCATAATTTCTGTCTTAAAATAACCCCCTCTAAATATAGCCTCCGCCTACCCTACGTCCGTTAAGAAATCAGACCTCCCCCCTCCCACCCCCCCTCCCTTGTCCCAGAAAGCCAGCCATCCACACCCAGCCATTACATAAGCTGGAAGGGATGGTAGATGATCCGAGATAAAATGGTGATGCGCTCAGTAAGTATAGCAGCTCCCATCCCTGGAGGCTGTTTTCAGATTTATGGGCAACTGTGTCGCGTTGCGTTCCGAGAGCTACTTTCTATTTCAGTCTGCCCTCCGCCTCGCAGTGTGTGTCCCGTTTTCTATGACTTGGTCGTTGTCGTGGGTAGGTCGCTTTGTGTTTATTTTTTTGCTTATTTTTATTATTGGTTGGTGAAATATGGGTTGTAAATTTATTGTGTACTGTAATGTGTGTATTATTGCAATGGGATTTTATGTGTATGCTGTTTATATAAATTTAATTGAATGTTTTTGTATCTACTTGAAATTAACACGAAGTTATGATTTCTTTTTTTTCTTTTGAAAATGATTTTATTAACACGAATTTGTCCCGCGTTTGTGTGTGTATGTGTACGTGTACATGGGATTTACAAATACCTTTGCATTAAAAAAAGTGGAAATTTATTAAATATAAGTTTAAAGAAAGCGATTGTAATGTAATGTTCTGCCTATTTCACCATGAGGTTAGACCATTCAGAAATTTCCAATTAAATGACAGTATTCAGGAATTCCCAGTATGTATATATATATATATATATATATATATATATATATATATATATATATATATATATATATATGAGTATATATATATACATACATACATACATACAAAATATATAAAGATACTCAGAGTACATTCACACATCCTGGCGGCTTAACCTTACAAAGAACAATTTCATTCAAATCTTCCGATCTTAGGAGAGAAGGAGGATCATGATTGTTCATGGTTAGTGAAATTAAAAAAAAAAAAAAAACTTATCATAAATACTTAAACTTCTCAGAGGCGTTTACTTGAGAACGACTCATGATAAGTATTATTTAACGCCACAAAGGTCGTATGCGTGTAAACGTAACCATTTACACTTGGCGTTTAAGTGATATGGATATATATTCTTTATAAATTTTTTTACTGGTATTTGGGATACGTATCTCTCGCCGTGGTGCAACTGGGGAAGTTACGCCTGAGAGAGAGAGAGAGAGAGAGAGAGAGAGAGAGAGAGAGAGAGAGAGAGAGAAAGGAAAAGGCAGTTTTAGAAAGTGTTTGCTAAATATTACACGAGGTGGGTCCTTTTCAAAGTG